>NW_027420405.1:0-51020 GCF_009905375.1 Apium graveolens
TTACTGCTGATGCCAAAAAGGGAGAGAAAGTAATTAAGTCCAAATACAAAACTGATAAGACACTGAAGGGGAAGGATGATGAAAAAGATGACCAAGGAACCTCTGGAATGGTTGGAGGTCATAGTCTAGGTAGAGGTTTCTCATCAAGAAAAGCTGAAATCACAAGTCACAAAACAAGTTCTGATGGGAAAAAGAATTACTTCTGCTACTGGTAAAAGGATAAGTTCTGATGAACTTTTAGATCTTGATGAAGAAATGTCAAGACAGTTATTTCATAAGGAAAATCCAGGAATGGACTTGGAGAGTCTAATGGAAGAAGAAGCCAGACTTAAATCAGAAAAAGTCAAATCTAAATCTGAAACTTCTGGTAAAAAGAAACTTCCAACACTCAAAGGCATTATGATAAAAGAAAAGACAAATCCTGAAGCAATTATGGCTAAATCACAACTGCAGATAGATCCAAGGTCCAAGGGTAAAGAAAAAGTTGGTGAACCTATCAAGGTTTATGTGCCTCCTGTAAATGAAGAAATTACTGATGAAGATGCTGATCTTGCTCT
This sequence comes from Apium graveolens, assembly GCF_009905375.1. Classification (NCBI taxonomy): domain Eukaryota; kingdom Viridiplantae; phylum Streptophyta; class Magnoliopsida; order Apiales; family Apiaceae; genus Apium; species Apium graveolens. The sequence goes on from NW_027420405.1 coordinate 558, forward strand.
GACTTTAAGAAAAGTTTCTAAGACAACCTCTGACATGACTCAAGTTGTTCAGATTCAAGAGATAGTTAGTTCTGATAAATCAAAGACACTCCTACCAGGATTCACTAAAGCCAAACAGACTCAGCCTTTGAAGACTGCTGCAAGTGGTTTTGAAGCAAGAGTGGTTACTGGAAAGGAAGCAAGAGATAAAACTGGATTGGGAAGTGCTGATGAAAGAAGAATACAGAACACTGCCAATGATCCAACTTCCTTAAGTGAACCAGGTATTGGAGCAACTCCTGAGAGATTGAATCAACTGGAATCTGTACAAATGGTTTACCATACCTACTTGAAAGAACACATTTTGTTGTACTTCATGACAGATGGTAGGGTTTATCAATAAGGGAAAATGCCATTCCACTGAAGTATTTTGAAGAACTGGAGGATGTATTATTCTTACTTCAAGTGAATGACAGAATAACAGAAAGTGCTGCAAACTATTTGAAGAATCAGATTCAGAGACAGAAAAGGCTTTATTCTGTTAAGTCTGACAGCACATATCTTCCAAAGTACAGAGATCACAAGGGTGATATAGTTGAGATGAAGCCCAACACTGCCAAGATTATAACTACCTTTCTGGGTTACAGGGCTGTGGAATTCAATATTGAGTCTGATAAGGCATATTTGATCAGACTGGATCAGGACATAAGGAAAGCTAAAATTAATGATCTCAGGGTTGCAATCTTTCAAACTGGTGAAGATTCTGCAGAACTTAAAGATGCTAAAAGGAGGATGATTGATGAACTCAGATATGTTGAGAGATGTTTGTTGAAGAACTATCTCAGAACAACTCCTGACATTAGAGAGATCAGAAGATGAAGCCAAGTCAAGATCTACAACTGCTTAAATTCTGATATTAATACAGACTGAAGTTGTTATCAGAAGTTAAAGATTGATAAAGCTTTAAGGACTGTAAGTTATAGTTATCTAGTCAAATTCTCATGCATTTGTACTTAATGTTTTTGACATCATCAAATATCTGTTAAACTTGTATATTATGCCAATTTACAAGTTGGGGGAGATTGTTAGATATATTTGATAATGTCATGGCTAATGTCATTTATGTTTAGTTTTCAGATCTTACTTAAACAGGATAAATCAGTACCTACTGGAAGTCAGGACTTAAGGATATCAGTACTTATATTATCAGGAGATAATCATCAGAAGATGGATATCAGAACTTAAGTACTGAAGGATGTTCAGATAAGGAAGTCAGTTGGTTAAAGGAAAGAAGATCGAGACAAACATAAGAAGAGATATGCATGAAGAAGGAATTTACGAAGAATAGAATACTTGGAAGAAAAGATATCTGATTGATATATTTTAGGAAGCAGAATTATATTTTATCAATTAGCGATTATTGTAACTGTGTAGTATATAAACACAGACATAGGGTTTACACTATAAGTGTTATCATAATCGAGAAGATTAATTATTGTAACCCTAGCAGCTCTCGTGATATTTATTCATCACTGAGAGAGGACAGTTCCATACTGTAACAGAGTTTATTATTTCAATAAAGTTTGTATTCTGTTATTTGAGAAATTAAAGTTTGATTTGATTGTACTATACACTGTATTCACCCCCTCTACAGTGTGTGTGTGACCTAACAATGTCCTCGTACCACCACATCATCAGCGCAATGGTTCTTCTCTGTACATAAGTGTCCACTAATTATTGGCTTGTAGTTATCCACATAAGTTCATCTGCTATACATGTTCATTTCACTTCCTTTTAGAACATTCAAAGAATAGACCTTACAAGAAGGAATTTGTATATATGATTCTAATTGGAGACCTTTCGTAAGGAATAAGAGTACAAGGAAACAATCGGAAGGATCCATAAATAAAAAAATCATGATTGAAGAAGAAAGAATGAATAATGATTTAGATATGAATGAGACAACCATATTTGTACTCAAGATGGCCAGTCTTTCATACTATATGGCATACAGCACATGGTTAGTGTTACGACCGGCATTTTATGTAATATTATTGTGGATTGGTATAATATTAAAGTCAAATGAAAATATATTCAATGATTGTACGCTAGTGTGAGTGAAAGTTTCTGCATTATAAATTTGCTTTGTGTAGTATATGATTTTTCAAAGCAAGAGTTTATTTAATTTCTTTATTTTTGATTTATAAGGAATATTCTAAGCTTTGGAAAATTTTCTTTTAAAAGGTATTTTGTTCACAAATTTTGAAAATGATTTTATAAAGTCTCTAAAAATCCAAGTTATTTTATGGTATAAATTTTATAATTTTTGAACTTGTATTTTATTTTATAAAAATAAATCTTTAAAATTTATTTGTTGTAATTAGCAATTACATGGAAGCCCATGCATGCAAATCACTTTCTATTCTACCAAAGGGCAAAGGAGACTTTCCAACCCCACTAACTCAATTGTTGCTAACCAAATTACACACTAACCTTGCATGCAAAATGGCCTAACTTTAGCTAGAGGTCATTTTTGTATATTCTCACTTCCACTCATTCTTTTGTCAATCCAAAAGCATAAAACCAAAAACAAAGTGGGAGAAGTCATTCACTCACTCCACACTCCAACACACCTCATTTCTCTCCTTCCCCTCCCTCCCTTTTGCTCTCGGCCGAACCCCATTTCCCCCACCCTTCCATTTTTCATTCCATTTCTCATCTTCCCTAGTGTAATTCTTTCACCTACATTATTTATATACTTCCAGAGTTTTGTGATTGGAAGATGAAGTTCATGGTGCATGTGTAGTTTTGTGTGATCTCCAAAGAGAAACTCTTGATTCTTGTGAATTCAAGAGCTCTCTATGAGATATATTATGTATATGTGCTAACTAAGTTTTTATGGAGATATCATGCTTTAAAATCCTTTGCATGCTACTGAAATTTATTATATTTATGTTTAGCCATGCATGTTAGTTTTAAGACATTAAAATGATGATCAACCATGTTTTGCATGCTACTCTTTTCGAAATCATGTAGTTATGTTTAAAAATCTATAAATTCGAAATATGTGTGCTTAAAATAGATTGTTTTCATGATAAATTTCTTATTAATACTTAAAAGAAGTTATATTTCATGATTATTAAGGATGAGTATTAGGTGCAAGTCGATTTTGCAAGCATTTAAAACTTTATGCCTAGCCGAAATCTTGTTATGTGCTTTCCATGAGTTGCATGTTATATATTTAGTTGCATGTTGTTGTTTTTGGGCATGGATGATCTCACCCAAGTTTATTTTGAGAATAAGGGAGTTAGTTCAGTAGATTACCATGTATAAGTCTTGGTTTAAGTATTGAGTTGTTGTTAGTTGAGTTTGTCAAGTCAAAACCTTGGAAAATGAGAGTTATAGTTTCTGCAGAAAAATCAGTATAGCACCCTGAGGTTTAGAGTGAGTTTTGACCATGTCATTGGTGTGCACTTTGAGGCCCAAGCTACCAGAAGTTAGTATTGGAGTATATAAAAGGTTTTAGGAGTTGGTTGGAGGTTTGCATGTCATTTGGTTAGGTGCACAAGTAGAATCACAAAATCTGTCCAGCAGGGGACAGTTTTGTTGCAACTTAGAAATAGGGAGATTTGACCATGTCATGGGTAGGCCCTCATTAGGCCCAATTGGGCCTTAGTTAGAGGGTATGTCAGAGAAGTTTTTCCAACCATAGTTCATAGGATATGAGCTAGAACCATGTGTCACAAGTTAATTCAAGTCAGGGCATTTTCTGCCCAGAAAAACAGGGGAACCTTGGACTTTTAGCTTAGGCCCAAGAAGGCCCAAGCCAGGCCCTTGAGCCACATCAAGTTTGTGAGATGCCCTTAGGTCAGGAGAGTCTTGTGTAAAAGTTTTGAAGGAAAACTTGTAGTTTAAGAGTGTCTAATGTACTCAAGAAACCATAGTTGTCATTCTGAAATTTGCACCAGTGAGCACTATCACTTATCACATAGTTTTAGAACACTTAGAAGTGAGTATTAGGTCGACCACCATAGTTGTAAGATAGTATAAGGTCAGTAGAGAAAAAGGCACAAGTGAGGGTCAATAGGTTTTGGATAATTTAGGAAAGGCACATCGAGTTAGGAAGCCAAAATTAGAAGACCTTGTCTAGTTTAGCGACCAAGTGACTTAAGTGAGTCGAGATCATCCAAGCCTAGTGTTGCATTATGGTATATATGGTGTTATTTGGTGTTAATATATGATATGTGAATATGTGGCTATGTGTGTGCAATTGTAATTTAAAAGTGAATATAAATTAAGTGCATATAGGCCTAAGTGCCATCCGTGTTTAATTTCGGTTGTAAATAGGTTAAGATGGTAAGAATATATTATAATGAGGATTATTATTATTTATGTAGGATCTCGAGACGAGGGAAAACTTGCCATAAAAGTCGAGTGAAGCTCCAGTTGTTGCTCCTACCAGTCAGACCAGACCAGCCTATCTCAAGGCAAGTGATTCAACTTGACCTTCGTATTTATAATAGTTCTTATATATGATGCAATTATCCTGAGTCATTTTGATATATTTAAATCAAGCGTATCTTTTGTTTATCTTTGAGTTACATAGAGATGCCATGAACCCTCGAGTACGTATTGCAAGTAGTTCAAAAGTCTTTCATGATAGTTTAATGCCATGATAAAATGAAGAGTTGATATATTACTTGATGGATCCTCTTGATTAACATGTTGATTTCCTAAGTATTAATATCTCATCCTGATACTTGAATCCCTATAGAACCTTACTTTGAATTCTGATAGTCAGATACTTACCAGCTTGATTCCTCATTGATTGATACCCTCTTTCTTATCCTAAAGCTTGACAATTCTGATATGTCCTGAGTTAAAGATCATTCTTCATACCTTAACACCCTTAGTATTCATGAAGCTTACCTTCTTGATGATCCAGCACTTGAACCTTGATGAGAAACCATTGCTTTGAGCCCAAATTGGCATTACCCTTCATATTATCCATTAGCCTCACTAAATCCTCTTGTCCAATCATTGATATATGAAAACCATTCAATTACTTGAATAGAGAATAGTTTTGTGAATCATGGCTCTGATATTCAGTACCTTGTTTCCCGTGTTTCGAGTTGATCTATAATCCTTGATAAAAATGTTTACTGTAAAAGAGATTTTGTCATAATTCGGCATCAGTTTTGAAATAAATAAAATATGGGTTTTCAGTCCCAAAGGGGGATAAATGTTTTCTTGAATGGTGGATCTGGACTGAGACGCGAGTCCTTTCCACACTTATATTAGGCTTAAAAGTTGCCTAGGGATTCCCATTAATGTTTTAGAACCCAGCGAGGTTCGGGATTACTTCGCGGCTGATCACCGGCTGTAATCCGTAGCGTCATAAAATGATTTTGATTAAGACATGATTTTAAAATTGTTTTGATGCAAGCAAAATGATGCCATCTCACATAGTTTTTATCTCTCGTTACCTTTGGTTATGTCTTTCCATTGTCATTCTTAAAAGTATATCTCAATTTATGTTTTGTGTCGTACTGTTAGCACTTGTTGAGCATTTGGCTCACTTCTTGCTTTACCCTGATATTACAGCTAGCAGCTATGGTTAGATTCAAGCAGACTGCCCGTAAGACCTGTGATGCTGATGCTTATGTTCGAGCGCTAGGTAGAATAAGTAATAATAGTTGTGTGAGGACTCGGTATTTGTAATCAGATGTAATAGTTGGTAGTGTTGGGCTGTTCCAAACCCTAAACTGTAAGATCTTGGTTTTGGTTGTGTATTCTTCATTAAAATGATGTAATAGCTATATTTATTTTGCTATTTAAGTTGGGGGTGTGACAGGTTTTGGTATCAGAGCTACGGTTTAGAGTCCCTGGACAGCCCAAATAGGTTATAGGATTTGTGTGTAGGTTATAGATATTATGCGAGAGAGTAGGTTAAGTAAATTATTATTATACTCCTCTTATTGGTTGTCAGCAAAGGGCGCATTCCTCGTCATCCTCTGGGTCGGACGACACTATTGCTTTCTCCGTGTATGCTGAGTTGAGGCGCGAGTTCGACATGCTTCAGGGCAAGTACGACCGACTGATAGACCGACTGAAGAACGTGTATCCGGACAGCCGAAACTACGAAGGGAAGCCCAAGGAGCAGATGACTGCGAGACTTGAGACCTTGGTTCAGTACGTCAACACTAAGCTTGAGGAGATGCCAGCGCACCGGGACCGTACCAGCCAGTATGTCATTCAGATGGTGGCGGATGAGCTCCAGAGCATTGTGAAGACGCTTCGAGAGGAAAAGACTACCAAGCCCCGTTCAGATGGAGTGGAGCCTTAGTTCTTTCCATTTACCTTTCATGTTGTTGTACTATCAGACTCTATGGAATCCCCAGTTGTTTCCGTTTTTCCTTTAAATAAGCCTGTTATTCCTAGAATCAGACTATGTCCCAATCCTATGTACTGTGACCTTTAAAATTTCAATAATTATGTGCTATTGTTCCATTTGCTCTCAACTGTTATTTTATGTTTTTATCATCATATCTGCTTAATTTGGAAACTTGACCCCATATGAAAATGAGAATGCCATGCGATACCCTCGAATCATTTTATCATTCATATCTGTTTTGACACAACTCTTATTTCAGGATCATGCCTCCCAAAAAGAAGAACCCAACAACCACCTTCACCACAGACCCAAATATTCTTCGACTACTGGAAACCTTGCAACAGCAAACCAATGCTATAGCTCAACAACAACTAACTCTTCAACAACGAATTGAAAACCAAGATAACCGTGAGCCACACCAACCACCTGAACCACCAGTACCACCTAGACAAATTGTCACTTTCAAGGCTTTTCAGAATGTGAATCCACCTGTATTTCATGATACCACTGATCCAGTGATAGCTAACACATGGATCAAGGAGATGGAAAGGGCTTTTGAGTTGGTACAGTTAGGAGACGATCAGAAGACGCCGTATGCTACTTACTTCTTGAAGGGAGAAGTATCTATTGGTGGGAATCAGTAAAGGCTATGGAAGTCACTCAGCAGGTTTCTTGGGAGAGATTTAAAAAGTTATTTCTGGACAAGTATTACCCTAAGTACATGCAGAATCAGATGGAGCTAAAATTTCTTGAGTTGAAGCAAGGGAATATGACTGTATTGGAGTATGAGAAGAAGTTCACTGAGTTGTCAAGGTTTGTGACAAAGTATACCAGCACTGAGGAGGAAAAAGCAAAGAAATTTCAGCAAGGATTGGAGCCTTGGATCAGAGATAGGGTGGCTATGTTTGAGCTTGAAACTTATGCGGGAGTAGTACAGAAAGCTGCTCTGATTGAGAATAATGGGATGCAGTCAAGGAAAGAGAGGGATAACAAGAAGAGGAAGGTTCCATTTTATGGAGAAAAGTCTGAAGCTGGAAGTTCGCAAGATCGGAATGTAAAGAGGATTGGTTTCCAGAAGGGCGGAAATTTTCAAAAGAAGGGAAATTTGGGCAAAAGGCAAGAATCAAAAGGGAACAATCAGGCAAGCCAAGGGCAAGTTGGAGAAAACAGGTTCCAGAGACCGGAATGCAAGCACTGTGGAAGAAGGCACCCCGGAGTATGCAATAAGCTGAGTATGACCTGTTATAGGTGCAATCAGAAGGGACATTTGGCAAATGAGTGCAAGATGCCGAAGCCAGGAGTTATGTGCTACAAGTGTGGGAAGACTGGACACATGGCTAGGGAGTGTAAGGCAACAGGACCAGTCAAAGCTCTGATGAACGTGGCAAGTACCAGTGCAAGCGTGCCAGCTGAGGTATTGGCATTACCTCCACCACCCGCACCAACCCCGCAAGCAACAGCAAGGACATTTGATCTAAAGATGAAAGATGCTGTTCAGAATTCTGAGGTGATAGCAGGTACACTTTTACTCAATAATGTCAAAGCTAAAGTATTGATTGATTCGGGAGCAACAAGATCTTTCATATCAGAATCTTTTGTTGATAAGCTCCAATGTGATAAAATGGTTATGAGTGAGGTAGTAAATGTGGTAATTGAACCAAGAGAAGATTCCTGTGAATCAATTTTGTCCAAAGTGTAAGATCGATATTTCGGGATATAAGTTTTCAGCCGACTTGATACTCTTCAAGTTGGGAGAGTTTGACATAATTTTAGGAATGGATTGGTTAGGAGAGAATAGCGCTCAGATTAATTGTAAGACCAAGAGAGTGTATTTAAAGACGAAGAGTGGAGAGAAGGTAGTATTTAAGGGGCAGAGGCAAGAGCAACTATTTCTTACAATCGTTCAGGCTAAGAAGTTGCTTAGAAAAGGTTGTGAGTCGTTCCTAGCATATGTAGTGGATTCAGAGAGAGGCAGCCTCAGCATGGAAGATATTCCTGTAGTTAGTGAGTTCCCGATGTGTTTCCCGACGAACTACCAGGCTTACCACCAGATCGACAAATTGAGTTTGAGATCAACCTTGCTCCAGGCACGGAACCAGTTTCAAAGGCCCCATATAGGATGGCACCAGCAGAAATGAAAGAGTTGGCGAGCCAGCTACAAGAATTATTGGATAAAGGAGTGATACGACCAAGTACGTCGCCATGGGGAGCACCTGTTCTGTTTGTAAAGAAGAAAGATGGGAGTATGCGTCTATGCATAGATTACCGGGAGTTGAATAAGGTGACGATAAGAACCGTTACCCGCTACCAAGGATAGATGACCTTTTTGATCAGTTGAAGGGAGCAAAATGCTTTTCGAAGATTGATTTGAGATCGGGATACCATCAATTAAAGATCAAAGAAGAAGATATTCCTAAGACCGCATTCAGGACCAGATATGGGCATTATGAATTCCTAGTAATGCCGTTTGGATTGACCAACGCTCCGGCCGCATTTATGGATCTGATGAATCGGGTATTTAAGAAGTATTTGGATAAATTTGTCGTGGTTTATTGATGACATCCTTATTTATTCTAAGTCGGAAGAAGAACATAAGCAGCACCTCTGGATAGCATTGGAGATACTCCGACAAGAGAAGTTGTATGCCAAGTTCACCAAATGTGAGTTTTGGTTAAAGGAAGTTCAATTTTTGGGGCATGTTATTGGAAATGAGGGAGTTAAAGTGGATCCGGCAAAGATTGAGGCAGTTATGAGTTGGGAGAGGCCAAAGACTCCTACGGAAGTGCGAAGTTTTCTAGGATTGGCCGGATACTATAGAAGATTCGTCAAGGATTTCTCGAAGATCGCCACGCCATTGACCAAGTTAACCAGAAAGAATCAAAAGTTTGAATGGAGTGCAGAATGTGAAGATAGCTTTCAAGAGTTAAAGCAGAAGTTGGTAACAGCTCCGGTGTTGGTACTCCAGATGATCAAGGGAATTTTGTAATATTCAGCGACGCTTCACATAAGGGTTTGGGTTGTGTGTTGATGCAACACAGTAAAGTGATCGCATATGCGTCAAGACAGTTGAAGCCGCATGAGTTAAAGTACCCGACGCATGACTTGGAACTAGCCGCCATAGTGTTCGCACTCAAGATCTGGAGACATTACCTCTATGGAGAGAAGTGTGAAATCTACACGGATCACAAGAGTTTAAAGTACATTTTTACTCAGAAAGAGCTCAATATGAGGCAGAGGAGATGGCTGGAATTGATCAAGGACTATGACTGCTCGATAAATTACCATCCTGGAAAGGCGAACGTAGTGGCCGATGCTCTGAGTAGGAAGGAGAGATTGAATATGATGATAACATCAAAAGAGTTAACTGAGAAATCGAAAAATTGGAATTGGAACTTTGTGCTTATGGAAAAGTGAGGAAGTTTGTCGTGCAATGACCTTTCAGCCAACACTAGTGGAAAAGATAAAGAAGTGTCAAGAGGAAGTAATGGAAAAAGAGAAGAAACAGTTATCTGGAGAGGAGATTAATACTCAAAGGGATGAGCAAGGGATACTAAGGTTTTCATCCAGAATATGGATTCCCCATGTACCTGAATTAAAGAATGAGATCCTCCATGAAGCCCACAATTCGAAATTTTCAATCCACCGGGAAGCACCAAGATGTATCGAGACTTAAAGAAGAACTTTTGGTGGCCAAATATGAAGCGAGACGTGGCAGAATGGGTTGCGAAGTGCTATACTTGTCAGAAAGTAAAGGCAGAACATCAACGACCAAGCGGATTAATTCAGCCCCTGAAGATTCCAGAATGGAAATGGGAAAATATCGCTATGGACTTTATAGTAGGACTACCGCGAACGAAATCCGGACATGACGCAATATGGGTTATAGTTGATCGTCTTACGAAGTCGGCGCATTTCCTTCCAATAAACGAGAAGTCGTCATTGGACAAGTTGGTTCATTTGTATGTGCGAGAAATCGTACTAAGGCATGGAGTACCCGTATCAATAGTTTCAGACAGAGATCCCCGATTTAACTCGAGATTCTGGAAGCAATTTCAGGAATGTCTTGGCACGAAGTTGAATATGAGCACGGCGTACCACCCGCAGACTGATGGCCAGAGTGAAAGGACAATTCAAACAATTGAAGACATGTTGCGCAGTGCAATCGATTTTGCAGGAAGTTGGGACGACCATTTGCCGTTGATTGAATTCTCTTACAACAACAGCTATCATTCCAGTATCGGCATGCCACCATACGAAGCTTTGTACGGGCGAAAATGTAGATCACCAACAAGTTGGGATGAAGTAGGAGAAGGAAGAATTCTCGGCTCGGATTTGGTACAACAGTTGCATGACTCGGTCAAGTTAATTCAGAAAAGGTTGCTTGCTGCTCAAGATAGACAGAGGAAGTATGCGGATCCAGCGGTAAGGACGTTCAATTCCAAATTGGCGAAGCTGTGTTGCTGAAGGTGTCACCTAGAAAAGGGTTGATAAGATTTGGCAAGAAAGGGAAGTTAGCACCTAGATACATAGGTCCTTTTGAGATTTTGAGTCAAGTGGGAAAGGTGGCCTACGAGTTGGCCTTACCACCTCAGTATCGGCATGTGCATAATGTGTTCCATGTGTCGTTGCTTAAGAAGTACAATCCTGACGCTAGCCATGTGATAGAATATGAACCTGTAGAAATTCAGGCAGACCTGTCATTTGTGGAGCAACCGGTTAAAATACTCGACTGGCAAGTAAAGAGTCTTAGAAATAAGTCAGTAAAGTTAGTAAAAGTACTTTGGAGGAACCCTAAGGTCGAAGAGTCGACTTGGGAGTTAGAGTCTGATATGCGTTCCCGGCATCCTCATCTTTTCTCTTAGATTCTGGGGACAGAATCCCTTAAGGGGGAGAGGATGTTACGACCGGCATTTTATGTAATATTATTTGTGGATTGGTATAATATTAAAGTCAAATGAAAATATATTCAATGATTGTACGCTAGTGTGAGTGAAAGTTTCTGCATTATAAATTTGCTTTGTGTAGTATATGATTTTTCAAAGCAAGAGTTTATTTAATTTTTTATTTTGATTTATAAGGAATATTCTAAGCTTTGGAAAAATTTTCTTTTAAAAGGTATTTTGTTCACAAATTTTGAAAATGATTTTATAAAGTCTCTAAAAATCCAAGTTATTTTATGTATAAATTTTATAATTTTTGAACTTGTATTTTATTTTATAAAAATAATCTTTAAAAATTTATTTGTTGTAATTAGCAATTTACATGGAAGCCCTTGCATGCAAATCACTCTTCTATTCTACCAAAGGGCAAAGGAGACCTTTCCAACCCCACTAACTCAATTGTTGCTAACCAAATTACCACACTAACCTTGCATGCAAAATGGCCTAACTTTAGCTAGAGGTCATTTTTGTATATTCTCACTTCCACTCATTCTTTTGTCAATCCAAAAGCATAAAACCAAAAACAAAGTGGGAGAAGTCATTTCACTCACTCCACACTCCAACACACCTCATTTTCCTCTCCTTCCCCTCCCTCCCTTTTGCTCTCGGCCGAACCCCATTTCCCCCACTCCCTTCCATTTTTCATTCCATTTCTCATCTTCCCTAGTGTAATTCTTTCACCTACATTTATTTTATATACTTCCCAAGAGTTTTGTGATTTGGAAGATGAAGTTTCATGGTTGCATGTGTAGTTTTGTGTGATCTCCAAAGAGAAACTCTTGATTCTTGTGAATTCAAGAGCTCTCTATGAGATATATTATGTATATGTGCTAACTAAGTGTTTATGGAGATATCATGCTTTAAAATCCTTTGCATGCTACTGAAATTTTATTATATTTATGTTTAGCCATGCATGTTAGTTTTAAGACATTAAAATGATGATCAACCATGTTTTGCATGCTACTCTTTTCGAAATCATGTAGTTATGTTTAAAAATCTATAAATTCGAAATATGTGTGCTTAAAATAGATTGTTTTCATGATAAATTCTTATTAATACTTAAAAGAAGTTATATTTCATGATTATTAAGGATGAGTATTAAGTGCAAGTCGATTTTGCAAGCATTTACAACTTTATGCCTAGCCGAAATCTTGTTATGTGCTTTCCATGAGTTGCATGTTATATATTAGTTGCATGTTGTTGTTTTTGGGCATGGATGATCTCACCCAAGTTTATTTTGAGAATAAGGGAGTTAGTTCAGTAGATTACCATGTATAAGTCTTGGTTTAAGTATTGAGTTGTTGTTAGTTGAGTTTGTCAAGTCAAAACCTTGGAAAATGAGAGTTATAGTTTCTGCAGAAAAATCAGTATAGCACCCTGAGGTTTAGAGTGAGTTTTGACCATGTCATTGGTGTGCACTTTGAGGCCCAAGCTCCCAGAAGTTAGTTGTGAGTATATAAAAGGTTTTAGGAGTTGGTTGGAGGTTTGCATGTCATTTGATTAGGTGCACAAGTAGAATCACAAAATCTGTCCAGCAGGGGACAGTTTTGTTGCAACTTAGAAATAGGGAGATTTGACCATGTCATGGGTAGGCCCTCATTAGGCCCAATTGGGCCTTAGTTAGAGGGTATGTCAGAGAAGTTTTTCCAACCATAGTTCATAGGATATGAGCTAGAACCATGTGTCACAAGTTAATTCAAGTCAGGGCATTTTCTGCCCAGAAAAACAGGGGAACCTTGGACTTTTAGCTTAGGCCCAAGAAGGCCCAAGCCAGGCCCTTGAGCCACATCAAGCTTGTGAGATGCCCTTAGGTCAGGAGAGTCTTGTGTAAAAGTTTTGAAGGAAAACTTGTAGTTTAAGAGTGTCTAATGTACTCAAGAAACCATAGTTGTCATTCTGAAATTTGCACCAGTGAGCACTATCACTTATCACATAGTTTTAGAACACTTAGAAGTGAGTATTTGGTCGACCACCATGTTGTAAGATAGTATAAGGTCATTAGAGCAAAAGGCACAAGTGAGTGGTCAATAGGTTTTGGATATTTGCTGAGTTAGGAAGCCCAATTCGAAGACTCGCTTAGTTAGCGACAAGTAATTAAGTGGTTGGTCGAGATCATCCAAGCCTAGTGTCGTTTGGTGTATTGTGTTATTTGGTATTAATATACGATATGTGATTATGTGGCTACGTGTGTATATTTAAAAATATAAATGTTGGATATGAATTAAGTGTGTATAGGCCTAAGTGCCATCCATGTTTAATTTCGGGTTGTAAATAGGTTAAGATGGAAAGAATATATTATAATGAGGATTATTATTATTTGTAGGATCTCGAGACGAGGGAAAACTTGCCTTAAAAGTCGAGTGAAGCTCCAGTTGTTGCTCCTACCAGTCAGACCAGACCAGTCTATCTCAAGGCAAGTGATTCAACTTGACCTTCGTATTTACTGTAAACAGTTCATATATTATCGATGCAATTATCCTGAGTCATTTGATATATTTAAATCAAGCGTATCTTTTATTTATCTTTGAGTTACATAGAGATGCCATGAACCCTCGAGTACGTATTGCAAGTAGTTCAAAAGTCTTTCATGATAGTTTAATGCCATGATAAAATAGAGATTTTTATAATACCTTATTGATCCTTTTGATTATCATGCTATTGATCCCTGAGAAATCTTGATATTGCACCCTGATGCTTTGATTCAACTCTTGAAATAACCTCGATAGAAACTTTATCTTGATACCTAAAAGCCAATCATTTCTTAAATTCATTCATGATTGTTTGATAACCCTATCCTTACCCTAAAAGCTTGATACCCTGTTATATCTTGAGCTGATGATCACTTTCTTTATATTTTAACACCTCTATCCTATTGGAACCAGTGATGCTTATCTTCTTGATGTTCTAATACCTATACCTTGTCTATAACCATTGCTTTAAGCCTAGTTTGGCATTACTCTTTCATATTATCCAATAGCCTTGCTCAATTTCCTTGTCAAAGTTCTTGTTTATGGAAACCTCTCAATTACCCTAATATAGTAAAGTCTAGTGGATCATGGCCCTGAGATTTAGTGTCATATTTCCAGTGTTTCAAGTTGATCTATAATCCCTTGATAAAAATGATTACAGTCGAAAGAGATTTTGTCATAAATCGGCATCAGTTTTTAAAATGATTAAAATGTGGATTTTTCAGTCCCAAAGGGGGATAAATGTTTTCTTTGAATGGTGGATCTGGACTGAGACGCGAGTCATTTCCACACTTATATTAGGCTTAAAAGTTGCCTAGGGATTCCCAATAAGTTTTAGAACCCAGCGAGGTTCGGGATTACTTCGCGGCTGATCACCGGCTGTAATCCGTAGCGTCATAAAATGATTTTGATTAAGAATGATTTTTAAAATTTGTTTTTGATGCAAGCAAAATGATGCCAACTCACATAAGTTTTATCTCTCATTATCATTGATTATGTCTTTCCATTGTCATTCCTAAAGGTATATCTCGATTTATATTTTGCGTTGTACTATTAGCACTTGTTGAGCTTTTGGCTCACTTCTTGCTTTACCCTTATATTACAGCTATCAGCTATGGTTAGATTCAAGCAGACTGCCCGTAAGACCTGTGATGCTGATGCTTATGTTCGAGCTCAGGTAGAATAAGTAATAATAGTTGTGTGAGGACTCGGTATTTGTAATCAGATGTAATAGTTAGTAGTGTTGGGCTGTTCCAAACCCTAAACTGTAAGATCTTGGATTTTGGTTGTGTATTCTTCATTAAAAAGATGTAATAGCTATATTTATTTCGCTATTTAAGTTGGGGGTGTGACATAATATATTATAAATCAGTTAAATTCTTAAAACGTAAACTAGTTGAGGAATATTATTTTAAATATTCTCTTAAAATATAATTATTCAAGGTTTAATTATTTAATAATTATATTTAATTATTAAATTTATTAAATAATTTAATATTTATTAAAAGTTTATTGAATGATTTAATATCGTTTAAAAATATTTTCTGACTTTCGGAAAATCATGATAATACTTTCAGATTTTCGAAAAAATTATTTCGACATACTTTAATAAATTTGACTATAATGTCATAGGAAAATCCCCCTCATTTATCTATCTGTTGACAACAGTCAACCCACATTATCCTAGTACTTCTTCTGAAAATCCTCGGAAGTACATATATGTACATATGAGATGAGCTATACCTATCAACAAGCAAAACGCTTGAGGAAATTTTAATTAGTTCCATGTTCCAATCATATGATAGGATTATTAAAAGGACAAGGGAGGGGAAGAGATCCAGTACTTCGCTTATTTGGGAGACTACTAGTACTGTAGCAAGCAGTACCATGTGTACTTAAGGACCTACGAAGTATGTGTGTACCCAGAATGGGACACATAGCCCGTATGCGGCCATGGTGATATCCAAAAGTAAGGAAGTCGTCCTTCTACATGTTGGAAAATAATATTATTCTGTTGTACGACTGATCATCGTATAGTAGGGCTCCGGAGACTATCCCATTCTTCCAATTGGAATTGTGATGCAATACCGTAACCCAAGCCTACGTGTTGGGTTTACCATTAAGGTATTTGCAAACTAATAAGTCAATAAAGGAATTATTTTGAAAGAAGGTATGAATCACCGAGAAGAACTATTTTAAACAAACATATTAATCATATTGGAATCAAACATGAATTTATTATACAGTCTTTTCATACTGTATATTATTATGTTGAACATTATAGCTCACACTTGTTTTCCTAAATTGACACACCACAACAGTGAATCAAGATGCATATCATGAAACTTATGGCCATGAAACAAGTAGGAAACGACCAACTGTTCTGTAGGATATTTGGTGTAGTTGAAGGGTTTTTAGCACATAAACACAATGAAAATATAAATTTAAATCTTAAAATTTGAAACCCTCTGCAGGATCCATGCGAAAAATATATTTAATTCGTAGTTCAGTATGTTTTCCTTAAGAAGCTTTACATTAATGGAAAGATGGAGGTCTTGAATGATCACCACGTAGTCCGTCACTGGAACAATCTATGCCTTAAAGGTATCCACACCAATGATCGCCCGGAGGATGGGTGGGTACTAGCACGTTCTTGAGGCCGTCTTCTTGCTCTCTCTATCTCTCTTCAAGCTGCTAGGGTTTATGTTTTATCAAATAAAACGTGTAACCCTAATTCTATTAGAGAAAGATATTACATAGGCAAGAGCTAATGGGCCTCCAACCCTAAACTTAATTTTAGAGTTATTATTATTATTATTAAATTCGAAATTCTAATTATTGTATTATTAAGTCTCACTTAATCATCCAATAACTTAATTTCGGATTTAATGTTAAATTCGAATTTCCCATTTATTTAATTAATTAAATCACACTTAATTAATAACAAATAATTCGAATTACTTACATTTAATTCAAATCCGAATTTAAATTAAATAATCCTCCAATCATTCTTTGTGCGACCCTTTAGGTTATTATTACGTTGGCAACAATTTTAAATCTAATTTAAAATCATAAACAATGAGCGGCATCTAGTAATACATCATTGTTACCCAAGTAAAAATAATTAAATCGGTGATCGATTAAACATTTTGTGTATACTGTACAATGTACTATAATCCTTTTAACCATATATTATAGATTAAACTCGAGGCATGTTATGTGTCATCCTCTTCATATTTTAATCCAGGTTTTCTTGATCGATGAGTAGACTATAATATCAAATCAACATTTGAGCATGGCCATGCATTTTATAGTCTAACTCAAACAAGAGGCCAATAATATCACTCCTAAAATAGGAGGGTTAAATCCTTTCTAGATCATTCATATTTCTCATATGATTCATAATATACCCAATATACACTCTTATCATCACCCGGTCAAAGGTAACTTTTAATGCAACCAAAGTATATTAATTCTCATATAGAAATATAATGATTTCAAGTCTAAGGACCAATACATCATTATCACTGTGAGAATTACTTATGACACAACAGACATGTAGAATCTCACATTGGGTCTTCCAGCACCATGTATATAATACATGTGCCTGTGTTTTGACTTTAGTATCAGTATACCTATGATCAATGAGATGTGATCATCAGTCAACATTCACACTAGTCTTAATACATTATTATTGTCCCTTAATAATAATACTCGACTAGGGATATTTAGGAATATCGATACTATTCTCATAATCTCATTTCTAAGTCATGTACTTAGAGATATAAAATTACATATCATATTCCAAGGACATTTATTAATCTAACATCTTATCGCAGAAAATAAATATTTAATAAATTACTAAAGAATAATCCATATAATCAGAATTAATAATCCAAATGTTTCATAATATAAACATAATAGTGTTGTCTCTAGGGCAAAACACTAACAATCTCCCACTTGCACTAGAGCCAATCACCGAGATATCTAATACCCATGGAACTAGTATGACCTTCGTGCTTTTGCTGTGACAAAGGCTTAGTCAGTGGGTCTGCAACATTATCATCAGTATGCACTTTACATATATGTATATCTCCTCCATACACCAAGAATGAATCTTTAGTCCTTTTCAAGTACTTAAGAATATTCTTGACTGCTGTCTAGTGACCCTCGCCAGGATTAGACTGGTATCTGCTCGTCATGCTCAAGGCATATAAAACATCAGGTCGAGTACATATCTCGCATATATTATAGATCCAATTGCCGAAGCATATAGAAATTTGCTCGTACGGCCCTTATGATCTAATGATTTAGGGCAGTTGTCTTTTGAGATCAATATCCCATGAGACATTGGGACATATCCTCTTTTTGCCTCTTGTATCCCGAAACGATGCAATACTTTGTCAATGTATGTACTCTAACTTAGGTCGATTAATTTCCTTGATCTATCTCTATAGATCTTGATCCCTAATAGGTCATCACCTAAGTCCTTCATCGAGAAACTATTTCCCAACCAAGTCTTAACAGCCTGTAGAGAAGGTATGTCATTCCCTATTAGTAATATGTCATCTACATATAGTACTAGGAATGCCACGTGGCTCCCACTAACCTTCTTGTAAACACATGGTTCATCTTCATTTTGAAAAAGCCAAATTCTTTGACTGTTTCATCAAAACGACGATTCCATCTCCTTGAGGCTTGCTTCAATCCATAAATAGATCGAAGCAACTTACAGACCATCTTAGCAAACTTGGGATCGACAAAACCCTCAGGTTGTATCATGTATACATCCTCTTTAAGGCTCTCATTTAAGAAAACGGTTTTGACATCCATTTGCCAAATCTCATAGTCGTAGTAAGCAGCTATTGCTAGCAAAATCCTGATGGACTTGACCATAACAACTGGTGAAAAGGTCTCATCATAGTCTATACCATGAACTTGTTTGAAACCTTTTGCCACCAGTCGCGCTTCATAGGTTTGTACTTTACCATCTGAAAGGCATATGTCATAGCCTATTTGTTTATTCAACGATTTAACTCAACTCAAATAAGAATGTAACAAGTAAATAGTGGATCTACCGTCAAAAAGATCTCACAAAGTAACAACTGTCAAGGCATTCAAAACAATGTTCATCTACAGACTTGAGGAATTACTTCACTGGAAGAAGTTCAAGAAATTGATCAAGCCTCAGTGATATAAATCAAGATTGTGGATTTAATCAAGTGACAAAGATCTTGTTAGGGTATCAGATAATTATAAGGATTTAATCTGAAGAAAATCAAGTTATCAAAGTCAAGACATGAAGAAACGTCACGAAAGTTAGTCACTCATGAACCAGACAGTACATCGAGTGTCAACATTGAAGTGGTGGAATTGATTCATAATTGACAGTGATTTTCAGAAGATTTTCAGAAGAATGGTTGCTGTTCAAGAGTAGTATTAATTCTCTATTAATTAATTAAGTTATATAATTTAATTAAGAAAATAAATTATATCTGCAAAGATTAATTTATTGATTAATTGAATTAATTAATTAATTAATTCTGAATTAATATTATGAATTTTCAGAATTGATTTTGAATTTATATTTAATATTAATTTAGCATGACAATCAATTGAACTGGTATGACAATCAGATTGTCATACCGAAAGTCATGCTAGTTCAAATTGATTGTCATACCGAAAGTTCTACCAGCTATGGGAGTCTTGCTAATTCAATCAATTGTCATGCTGATTGTCTTGCTAGTTCAGGAGATAGTCATACCGATTGTCATGGTAGTATAACAGATTGTCTCACGGAAAGTTCTACCAGCTATGGGATTGTCATGCCAGTTCAAGTAGATTTCGTTGATTGAATTATAAAAGACAGAAGTATTAGATTCATTCAGAGATTTTTTCAATCTACTCACGAACAGATATAGCAGCAGCCGAACAAATATTTCATCTCTCTCAACTGCAATTCAAGATCATTGATTTTTTAGCAATTAAAGTTAAATCCAAACCACTAGAAATCATTCTCTTGTTCTTGTGTAACTATCTAGCGGATCATAATCCCTAGAACTTAATCTCAAATTTCTTTTAGCATTTGATCTTTTTATTGCAAAAATAGAAAAAGTTCATGTCGAATTTATTCTAGATTTGTGATAATTTATTTGAGATTAATCCCTTGTAAATGATACCGTTGTTGTAACACCTTCCAAGTTTAATAATAGTTTTATTTAACTTGAATTTGGTTTCAATTTTTTATTCCGCTTTAAATTTGATTAAACGGTATAGTTTGTATCCACCCCCCCCCTTCTACAAACATATTGGGACCTAACAATTGGTATCAGAGCCTTCTGATTAACGAACAAATCAAGATCCTAGACTTTTGTGATTCTTCCACTCCTTGAATTTTTATTTATTCAAAAATTCATAATGACTTCACACAAAGTTGGAACCGTTAATTCCACTGTTCGATAAAGGAAATTATTTATGTGGAAGAAGAAGATGCTCTTGTTTTTACAAGTGGCAAATCCCAAATATCTGAACTTGTTAAAGAAGGGTCCAAAAATTCTGATGGTTATTGAACCAGAGGTTATAGAAAATGATGTTGTGATTACCAAAGGTAGAACCTATGCAAAAGAGCCTGAAGATTTTACTCCTGCTGAAAAGGAAGAACCTCCTTGGATGCCAGCCTTCAATTAATTTTAGTTGATTCCCTTGATCCCTTGATGAATAGACATGTGATGAACTGTAAAAATTCCAAACACATGTGGGAAACTATTGAGGTGATTAATAAGGCACAAGGAAGTTAGGGAGAACAAGTTAGAGATCCTAACCTCTGAGTATGAACATTTTAAATCCAATCCAGGAGAAGGAATTATTAAGTGTTCGAGAGGTACAATGCATTGATCAACAACCTGAACATAAATGGAAAATATTATTCAATCAGGGAGATCAACAAAAAGTTCCTTTTAACACTGCCAACTCATCTTGAACATAGAATCACTGCCATAAGAGAAGCGAGATCTAAGTGAGATTTCTTTGGAAAGGCTCTATGGTGTGTTAAAAACCTATGAGTTGGAGCAGATTCAGCAGAAGGAAGTCTACGGAAAGATAGGGTGGTCAGCATATCTACAGCTCTAGTAGCTGAAGGTCAACAGCAACAACAACAATCTCAACAGTCAGAGAGAATGGTACAGTCTTCCAAGGCTGAGGAAAATGTGTTAGTAGCAGAATATGATCCTCCTACTACAAATCAATCTGGTGATGATTTTACTCCTTGGAAGAGCTAGAGCAGTTCGAAGATGAGTCAATGGCCCAGATTGTCAAGAGATTCTCCAATGTCAGATTTAAGAGAAATCCCAAGTTCAAGTACAAGTCCAACTATAACAATTCCAGAAAGGTGGATCTTCATCCTCTAACACCAGTAGTGGTGGATACAAAACAAGGATGGTTGATCGGAGCACCATTCGATGCTTTAACTGCAATGAATTGGGACACTTTGCCACAGAATGCAGGAAGCCAAAGCAAGTAAGGAAGAACTCTTATGATTCAAATCAGAAGAGTAACTCTGAAAGGGTTTATCTGGAAAAGGGAAGAAGCTGGGATGATACCGATAGTGAAGATGAAGAAGTTGGGAATCTTGCTCTTATGGCTATTGATGGAAATACTTCATCGTCAAGAAAAGAGGTAAAATTTACTGATGCTGAATTAGTTTATCATCTAGGAGGTTCCTTAGATTGTGCTCGTCGTGGTAATGAAATGTTAAGTCAGCAGATCAAAGATCTTGAGAAAGAGGTCAATGAATTAAGACTTGTGCATATTAATCAAGAAAATTAAAAGAACAAGTATCTTTTCTAGAGAATAGAGTTAACTGTTATAGACAACTCGAGACTATTCTCAAAGACAAGATCACCGGTCTTGAGACTAAGATTAAAGCTTACTTTAATTCTTGTTCGAAGGCTAAAGAGTTCTACAGTAAGCAAGCTGTTAATCAAACATCTGGAATAGGTTTTGATTACAATGTTGCTATTGGAGAATTAGGCATAAACTCCCCTCCTCATGTCTGTGCTAAAGGTAGGGAAGTGCCATATGTGCTTAAGGGTGTTGATAAACCCCTCTATAAAGGATCAATTGCTGAACCATTTGATGAGACCTCCTTTATTATTCAAGAAGAAATATGTGCTGAAGATTGTGCTAATGAGAAGGTTGTTTCCAAGCCAAGTGTGTCGAAAGTTCCAGTCAAAGTTGTGAAAGCAACTGAGACTAACTCAGACACACATGAGTTGGATAACAAAAATGTCATGTCTACCATGCATAATTTGCCTGTTGTTAATCCCTCTCATAAAGTATGTGGTGTTCCTAATTGTATGTATTGTCCTTTTAATTTGATGTATTCTTATTTTAATGGTAAGCATGTTTCTAATGTGAGACTACTCCTCGTCAGCATGTGAATAATAGGAAGCATGATAGGTCTAAGACTGCTAGTCCTCCTAAGGCTAGAAAGGAGACATTTGTGCCTAAGCCTAAACATAAATTTGTTAAGGCTGTTTACAAGGTCAAATGTCCAGTCGTTGAGAAAGTTGAGAACATAAAGTTAAGAATGTTGTTTTGCCTGATAAAGGCCAATTCTACAAGTATGCCGGACCCAACCAAGTTTGGCTTCCGAAGAAGATTTAATCCATTTGTATTACAGGGCATTAAATAGGTGGAACCGGCAGTGTGGATTCTTGACATCGAATCGCCAAGACATATGACCGGAGATAGAGCCCTGCTATCAAATGTGGTTGAGAAAGCTGGCCCAGTGGTTACCTTTGGAGATAACAGCAAAGGTTTAACTGAGGGATATGGCTGTTTGCGAGCTGGTAATGTTATCATTGAACTTGTAAATATTTTCTGTATTTTTGCTATATTAATATAAGTTTTTATTTGTATTTTGTAATTGTAAATATTGTTTGAGATATTACAGTTGTTAGGAGTTAACAATTGTATGATATATGAAATTGAATGCTGATATCTCTTTGATAGATATTTGGTATTTAATTCATTGATATGTTTTTTTAATTATAGTAAAATCATATGCAACATAATTATTGGTATCTAAAGTACTTGACAAGTATCGTTCAATGATATATTGTTAATATTTTATTGCAGATAGTTGTGAGATTTTAAGTTCTAGTGAATTTATATAAGTTGTTGTATCTGAAAGATTCACTATAATTTGAAATCAGCAGCATAGTCATTCTTATTAATATTATTTTTCAACAAACAATGTTGTTGATTATAATTTTATTAAGATAGATTACGGAGCTTTTGACATGAATGAGAATTACTTAGACTTTACCCTAAGTGATCAATGCTTTATCAAAAACTCATTCATATTGAAAGTCAAAATCTTTCTTTCTCTTCTTAATACTGCTAGGTCATCAGTCTGTGTCTTATCAAATCATTTATCTTTTTAGGCATAAAAACAGACTTGTGCAGTCGAACAGTTTTAGGAGAAAATCAAACTTATTTCTACATTAGTGATTTCTTATTTCATTTAAAATCTTTTGAAATCACTATTGTACATTATCTCTCTCAAAAGATTAAATGTATAATTTTCATTTATAGATCTTAAGTACATTTTATCTCTATATTGCCATATGTTCTGTGATACGGTTCAGCCTCCAATGGCCTTCTTTCATTGACAGTCATGAGGTTGAAAACTCATAACTCTATACCAGACTGTAAAGACAAACACCGAAACAGAACCAACCAACACTCTCTTACCACTAAAATGTAGTATGAATGAGCGTGAGGGAGATAGTGCCTCTTAGTGCACCACATAAGGAAGGTTTTGAAGTCAACCCAGCAGCTCTGTCTCCTACAAAGATGAGTAGTATCTAAACCGAGACAACTGCTAGCCCCCATACATCTTCTCAAAAAGATATGGCTGAAAAGGCACAAAAATAGTTACTAGATTCAACTTCTCAACAGGGTGCATCTATTGACATTTGCATGTCGGCCAAGGTATCCGATGTAGTGTCACCACCTCAAACACAAACAATTCTTGATGCACAAGGAAAGGTTTCACACATAAAGGATGAGTTGACGGAAACAAGAGTTTCGACCATTTTAAGGTCAGATTCGATTGTTCAAGGTTCTTTAATGAACCAATTCCCTTTACAGGTGTTAGGAGAGGATACAGATCCAAAAGCCATATGTTAGTGGTCAGTGTCTACCTCCCCAGGCTTAAATCCCCTAGATGCATCTGCGGATAGTGGATCTGACATAGGCGCAGATCGGCAACTTGTTGACAATGATTCAGATATTACCAGATGAGTCATAAGGAAATGTCTTCACAAACATTAGAAGGGAACTTTGATCTTTATGCTAAATTCGTTGGATCCTTGTTTACCTTCCCAGAATTCAAATCTGGAATCCTAAAAGGGAAACTACCAACTTGTAGATTATGACTAAGATTCATCTGACGAGTTTAACAAGGACGGGGATTTGCGAAATCCCATTGCACCACATGTGACCTCCTTAAGGATGGCTAAGGTGATTTTCCTTGTAGGTACAGCTGAATTTTGGAGCTATGATAGGAGTGATACACTTGTAAGAATGAGTGTAAACACGAGTGGAGAGAAGAGTGAAACACATGTGAGGTACACTAGACAGAATCACACACTCACAGTAAGGAAGAAAGAGAAACTACTTGTTATTTCTTTTCTAACCAAGTGAAATATGAGAACTCCTTTAGACAATGGCATACATTCCTTCTCTAAGGGGGAGATAAAAGCTTAAGTAATAGTTTGGAGGATTCCTCAACTAAGGGGGAGAAATAGCAGGGTGGAAAGAAAAAGAAAAAGGTAAAGCATATGTACACTACACCACACCATTGTTGTTTGTAACTACGGATCCTATTGTACGGGAGAGGTGGTAAACACAAGGTGATCTCCATTAAGCAGTTGATTCTCATAGGGGGAGAAGCAAGAGAGATATACGCTTCTCAACAGGAATTGTGGTTGTACAAAAGAAGATGAAAACTTGAAGATATGTTCAGTTTAGAGGAACATCTATTTGGAATCTGGAAAATGTTAAATATTATCCAGAACTTTTCTGCTATTTACTTTGCATTTCTGTTTACATCTTTTTCTTATTTGTTAGTTGAGTTATCCTCTAGTATTTGTTGTTATTGTCTAACAAACAAATAGGGGGAGATTGAAAGGCATATGTCATAGCCTATTTGTTTATTCGAGGATTTAACTCAACTCAAATAAGAATGTAACAAGTAAATAGTGGATCTACCGTCAAAGAAATCTCACAAAGTAACATCTGTCAAAGGATTCAGAAACAATGTTCATCTACAGACTTGAGGAATTACTTCACTGGAAGAAGTTCAAGAAATTGATCAAGCCTCAGTGATATAAATCAAGATTGTGGATTTAATCAAGTGACAGAGATCTTGTCAGGGTATCAGATAATTACAGGGATTTAATCTGAAGAAAATCAAGTTAGCTAAGTCAAGACATGAAGAAATGTCATAAAAGTTAGTCACTCATGAAGCAGACAGTACATCGAGTGTCAACATTGAAGTGGTGGAATTGATTCATAATTGACAGTGATTTTCAGAAGATTTTCAGAAGAATGGTTGTTGTTCAAGAGTAGTATTAATTCTCTATTAATTAAGTTATATAATTTAATTAAGAAAATAAATTATATCTGCAAAGATTAATTTATTGATTAATTGAATTAATTAATTAATTAATTCTGAATTAATATTATGAATTTTCAGAATTGATTTTGAATTTATATTTAATATTAATTTAGCATGACAATCAATTGAACTGGTATGACAATCAGATTGTCATACCGAAAGTCATGCTAGTTCAAATTAATTGTCATACCGAAAGTTCTACCAGCTATGGGATTGTCTTGCTAGTTCAATAAATTGTCATGCCGATTATCTTGCTAGTTCAGAAGATAGTCATACCGATTGTCATGGTAGTATAATAGATTGTCTCACCGAAAGTTCTACCAGCTATGGGATTGTCATGCCAGTTCAAGTGGATTCTGTTGATTGAATTATAAAAGACAGAAGCAGCAGATTCATTCAGAGATTTTTTCAATCTACTCAAGAACAGATAGAGCAGCAGCCGCACAAATATTTCATCTCTCTCAACTGTAGTTCAAGTTTATTGATTTTCTAGAAATTAAATTAAATCCAAACCACTAGAAATCATTCTCTTGTTCTTGTGTAACTATCTAGCGGATCATAATCCTTAGAACTTAATCTCAAATTGCTTTTAGCATTTGATCTTTTTATTGCAAAAATAGAAAAAGTTCATGTCGAATTTATTCTAGATTTGTAATAATTTATTTGAGATTAATCCCTTATAAATGACACCATTGTTGTAACACCTTTCAAGTTTAATAATAGTTTTATTTAACTTGAATTTTGTTTCAATTTTTTATTCCGCATTAAATTCGATTAAACGGTATAGTTTGTATTCAACCCCCCCTTCTACAAACATATTGGGACCTAACACCATCCATGTCAGTTTTCTTCTTGAAAACCCACTTGCACCCTATAGGTTTTACCCCTTCAGGTGGATCAAATAAAGTCCATACTTTATTTTGATACATAGATTCCATTTCGGATTTCATGGCCTCTAGCCATCTCTCGGAGTCTAGACTGTTCATAGAATCTTGGTAGGTAAGAGGCTCATCATTCTCTATGAGCATTACATCATCATCTTGAGTCAAGAGAAATCCATAATATCTCTCTGGCTCATGGCGAGCCCTAGTAGATCTACGAACAACCTGTGTTTCCGGAGCAGGAACATCTTGATGTACTTCCTGCCCATTTTCTAACTCTGGTTCAATATTATTTTGTACAACTCGATCTTCATCGAGATCTATAGTCCTCCCACTAATTTTCTTTGAAAGTAACTCTCTTTCAAGAAATACAGCGGTTCGAGCAATAAACACTTTGTTCTCGGTAGGATTATAGAAATTACCCTTTAGTTTCTTCAGGATATCCCACAAAATAACATTTATCCGATTTTGGTCCCAGCTTGTCAGACACCAAGCATTTCAAAAATGCTTCACATCCCCATACTTTTAAAAAGACATGTTGTGATGTTTCTTAGTCCATATCTCATATGGAGTCTTTTGAACCGATTTACTTGGAACTCGGTTTAGTATATGCAGTCGTTTCTAAAGCATAACCCCAGAAACTTATTGGAAGATCTGCTAGACTCATCATCGATCGCACCATGTCCAACAAGGTACGATTTCTCCTCTTAGAAACTCCATTCCATTGAGGCGTTCCAGGAGGAGTAAGTTGTGATACGATACCACACTCCTTGAAGAAACCTTTAAACTCGAGGCTTAAGTATTCTCCTCCACATCTATCATAGAACTTTTATACTTTCCCCTGTTTGCTTTTCCTTCAGCCTTGTATTCTTTGAACTTTTCAAAAGAATCGGATTTGTTCTTCAAAAGATACACATATCCATATCTACTGAAATCATCAGTAATAATAAAGTAGTAAAAGCCACCTCTTGCCATCACGCATTGGACCACATACATCACTATGTATAAGTCCTAATCGTTCGGTGGCCCTTTACCTTGTCCGGTAAAAGGAGCTTTAGCCATTTTTCCAATGAGACAATATTTGCATTCTTCGTAGATTCAAAATCAAACTTATCCAAGTAACCATCTTTATATAATTTGGAAATGCGTTTCTCATTTATGTGACCTAAACACAATGCCAAAGGTATGTTTATTTGAGTCTTTCATCTTAATACATTTATTATCATTATTTATGTTATAGACAGGAGTATCTATATCAAGAACATATAAACCATTAAACAAATGTGCAATCCCGTAGGTAACATTATTGAATGAAAAGGAACAACTATTATTCTGAATCAAAAATGAAAAACCTTTCTTGTCCAAACAAGAAACCGAAATAATGTTTCTGCAAATCGCAGGCACTAAAAACAGTTATCTAGTTCTAAAACAAGCCCAGTGGACAACGATAATAAGTCCCTACAGCTAAAGCAGCAACTTTGCTCCATTGCCAACTCGTAGGTCGACTTCTCCCTTCGCCAATGTCCTACTTCCCTGCAGTTCCTGCACATTTATACAAATGTGAGAACCACATCCAGTATCTAATACCCAAGATGTAGAAGTAGACAAATTGACTTCAATAACATAAATACCTGAATCAGAAGCAGTAACAACAGCCTTCTTCTTCTTCAGATCCTCCAAATAAGCATGACAGTTCCTCTTCCAATGACCTGGTTTCTTGCAATAGTGACAATCACCAACCTTTGGAACACCACCTTTAGGCTTCAAAGCCTTGGTCAATCTGGTTTCGGATTGGCATTCGATTTAGATCCCATCTTCCTCTTGCCTTTCCATTTACCCTTTCCTTTGGCCTTCCCCTTATTCACCATCAACATGGGAGCAGGGATGTCTTCTGAATGTTGGTCTCAGCAGTTTCAACATAGCCAACAGTTCGTGGGGTTCTTATCTATCTCATTCATATTGTAATTCATCACAAATTGAGAATAATTGTTGTTTAAAGATTGCAAAATTAGGTCAATCTGGTGTCCACAGCAATCGGGGCACCCAACTTGGCAAGGTACTCAATATACCCAATCATCCTTAGAACATGCGGTCCAACCGGAGCACGTTCTCCCTGCTTACATGCATGCAATGATTTGAAAGTATCAAACCTCTCCTGACGAGCCTGTCCTTCAAACATATGTTTAAGGTGCTCAATCATATCATAAGAATCCATATTCTCATGTTGTTTCTGAAGTTCAGCACTCATGGTCGCTAACATGAGACATTGAACATCCGTGTCATCATCGATATATTTCTGATAAACATTATGTTGAGCACGGGATGCTCCTTCAGTGAGAGGTGCAGGCGAGGGATATCTATGACATAGAGCTTGCGCTCTTGTTTGAGGACAATCCTCAAGTTCCTCTGCCAGTCAAGAAGTTTGTTCCTGTCAGCTTGTCCTTCTCAAGGACTGATCGCACAGGAAGTTGTTTGAATTGATTGCCATTTGATATCTACAATGTTTAAAATGCATAAGATAAATTAGTTTACATAGATTATTAAATTATGTTCAAGTGATTATTCATATATATTCAAAATATATATCTCCCACTATTTTATCAAATTAATAGCCCTAACTATTAATTCGGAAAGAGTATCTTCAATACTTTCTAGTGAGCCAAGATCCAAATTTTCACAACGTTTTAGTTCAGCTTTGGCTTTACTCCTAAAACATGATTCAATAAGGTAGACAACATTTGTCAATTATATCAACTATATAACTCTTGGATAGTTTAGTGGAACAACATTTATTCTTATTTATCCAATAAATCTCACCAAACTCTATGCCTCTAAGTTCACAATCTATTGTGGTAACTTAGTTAAGTTAAAACCCAAAGGTCTAAAAGTATCATATACTTCAACATGCCGTCCCACGATAGATGGGAGTACTTCGCTCTGGCGAACCCACTCCTTATCGATCTAGGGGTTAACGCGTTGGACATATTGGAAGGCATCTAAATAACTTAATATAAACATTAGGGTTTTGTTAGTATTATAACGATCATGATCCCATCATAAAGAATTCCCAATTTTTCCTTGAATAAAATACTTCAAATCAATACTCGCAATGGTTTGATTTCCAGGTAGTGGAGGAGTCACATCGGTCTCGCTTAAAACCCACAGCCTTACAAGTTCTATGAACCCGTTGTTGACAAAATCGCCCCATGTCGGAATAAAGAAGATTCGTATTTCATTCGTGTTTCATAACAGAATCTCATAATCGTTTGTAAATTTTAAAATCTTGAGTCTTACAGATTTTATCTTGTTTAGGCATGGCATGGGTGACGTATCTAATACATACATTCATGCATGATTAATCTAATTAAAGCATGCATCATTAACTATTCTATACATACATTCATACATCAATATGTAAAGTGCAATAAAGTAAATGTGTTTGGTTATGGCCCCATCCTATGTGATCTTTATCAAGCTCATGATAAAGATCAAGGTCAATCTAATATGGTGATGGAAATAAATACAACTACTTATTACATAAGTCTTCTTCTTTGTTTAGACTTCTTGTATGCCTCGTCTTCTTCTTTGTTTAGACTCCTTGTATGTCTCATCTTCTTCTTTGAATCACCTTCATTGGATAGCCTTCTTGAGTCTTTAATTACATTACATGATTGAAAGAAAAACTAATCTAATGAACTTACAAGAATAACTCGAGTTACATTCGAGATTTATGATTACAAAGATTGACGACATGTAAGTCGTATTTAAAACCAAAACCATTACACTAAGGTCGAAAGGCCATAACCATCCACCATGCTCATACAACACATAAAAGCATGTTAAAACACATAATATGATCTTAACATATCATATTATCCATGATCTAATCATAAAAAAATGACAAAATCAGAAAAATCAGAATTAAATCAGAAAAACAAGAATCACTGTTTATGGGCAGTAAACGACGTCAAACGCCTTACAGACGAGTCGTTGATAGCTTTAGATATCATTTTTGTTCAGACGCGCGTTTACCTATCGAATAGGGTATTCGTTTGTAAATCGGACATCAGACCCAGATTTCAGCAAATCTGCAGCAGCCAATTCAGAATCTGTATCTAATATGATTCTCATAATTAGAACAAACATAAATCATGTATATATCAGTATATATTCAGATTACATAATCATCTTATGATTATACAACTCACATGAATATCATATATTCAAAACCATACATATACAAGCATATTATATCAACATCAAATCATTGCGAATCACGTACATGCTCATATATCGAAAACATTTAAACACATAAACGAATTGAAAACTTTTCGCAAGTAGCTCTAATGCCATTGAAGGGTTTTTAGCACATAAACGCAACGAAAACATAAATTTAAATCTTAAAATTCGAAATCCTCCGCAGGATCCATGCGAAAAATAATATTTAATTTGTAGTTCAGTATGTTTACCTTAAGAAGCTTTACGTTAATGGAAAGACGGAGGTCTTGAATGATCACCACGTAGCCCGTCGCTGGAACGATCTACGCCTTGAGAGTATCCATACGAATGATCACCCGGAGGATGGGTGTGTACTAGCACGTTCTTGAGGCCACCTTTTTGCTCTCTCTATCTCTCTTCAAGCTGCTAGGGTTTATGTTTTATCAAATAAAACGTGTAACCCTAATTCTATTAGAAAAAGATATTAATAGGCAAGAGCTAATGGGCCTCCAACCCTAAGCTTAATTTTAGAGTTATTATTATTATTAAATTCGAAATTCTAATTATTTATTATTAAGTCTCACTTAATCATCCAATAACTTAATTTCGGATTTAATATTAAATTCAAATTTCCTATTTATTTAATAAATTAAGTCACACTTAATTAATAACAAATAATTTGAATTACTTACATTTAATTTAAATCCGAATTTAAATTAAATAATCCTCCAATTATTCTTGTGCGACCCTTTAGGTTATTATTAAGTTGGCAACAATTTTAAATCTAATTTAAAATCATAAACAATGAGTTGCATCTAGTAATACATCATTGTTACCCAAGTAATAATAATTAAATCGGTGATCGATTAAACTTTTTGTATAATGTACAATGTACTATAATCCTTTTAACCATATATTATAGATTAAACTCGAGGCATGTTATGTGTCATCCTCTTCATAATTTAATCCAGGTTTCCTTGATCGATGAGTAGACTATAACATCAAATCAACATTTGAGCATGGCCATACATTTCATAGTCTAACTCAAACAAGAGGCCAATAATATCACTCCTAAAATAGGAGGGTTAAATCCTTTCTAGATCATTCATATTTCTCATATGATTCATAATATACTGATTATACACTTTTATCATCACCCGGTCAAAGGTAACTTTTAATGCAACCAAAGTATATTAATTCTCGTATAAAAATATAATGATTTCAAGTCTAAGGACCAATACATCATTATCACTGTGAGAATTACTTATGACACAACAGACATGTAGAATCTCACATTGGGTCTTCCAGCACCATGTATGTAATACATGTGCCTGTGTTTTGACTTTAGTATCAGTATACCTATGATCAATGAGATGTGATCATCAGCCAACATTCACACTAGTCTTAATGCATTATTATCGTCCCTTAATATAATACTCGACTAGGGATCTTTAGGAATATCGATACTATTCTCATAATCTCATTTCTAAGTCACGTACTTAGAGATATAAAATTACATATCATATTCCAAGGACATTTATTAATCTAACATCTTATCACAGAAAATAAAGATATAATAAATTACTAAAGAATAATCCATATAATCAGAATTAATAATCCAAATGTTTCATAATATAAACATAATAGTGTTGTCTCTAGGGCACAAACGCTAACAGTAGTACACCAGGTAAATCAAATAAGCTGGATTGGTTTTCAGTTGGTTTTAGTCTGGCTTATTTACAAGTATGACTTATGTAAGATAATAATGAAGAAACGTATATTGGCTGCTGGTCTAACCTAAAATAAAGGGTACACCCGTGGTAAGACTTAATCATTTTTGGTCTGTAATAATTATCACTTTGTGGATTGATACACTCTAGTAATGAATTGTTCGTTTCCAAGATAATAACCTGTAAGTGTGTGTGTGTGTGTGTTAATAAGTGTAGGGTCATAAAGGTGTGAGTATTTATATATTGTTGTATGAGATAAGTGTTATACAGGATTCAAGATGGCGTGGCCTCCTAGATCCTTGACCCCGGATTTTGGGGCGCCATAGAAATGGTATCAGAGCCTTAGGTTATCAAATCTTAGAAATGATAGGATATAAAATATGTAGACATGAGGATAATAATAATCAAATAGTCATCAAGTCAAGTTCGTCGTCAGACTGCATGGGTAGTCTTGACATTTTTGCCCTCAAGGGAGTTCCGACTGTAAGTTAGTAACACCTTGCCTCTTGTGTCAGGTACCAGTGGAGCCTATGGGGGAGGTTGACCCTGTTGAGGGCGTTATGGCCCCTGAGCGCGACCCTACTCCCGAGACAGAGGACCCACCTATTGATGACTTAGATGATGACCCTACCGAGAATCTCCCGGAGGAGGAGACTGACTTCCCTACCCCTATAGCTGATGATATTGAGGTGCCCCAGGGGGTTGGCATACACTGGACAGACATAGAGATGTACCCTCTCCCGACCTTTTACCATCCCACAACTCACCCAGGGATACTGAGCCTTTTCCCTCCGCTGATGAGGATGAGGATAATGAGATAGAGGCACAAACCTATGAGATTCATGACATATCCTCCAGTGACCCGGACTCACCCTTACCATCCCCAGTGACCATACATGTAGCCGGCATGACTGAATAGTGGCTCATCTAAATACTAAGATCATCACGGCATCTGCCCGCATTGTGGAGCTACGACAGACACTGATCGTCGAGAGAGCTATCAGGCTAGGCTACCCAGGGAACTTCAGAGCTGCTTTGAGCTCCGTACTCGAGTGCAGATGAGGATGACAGCGATGAGAGGATAAATTCCAGTAGTTGATGTTGAGCTGATGCTAGGAGGAGCGATGAGGAGGGTTCGAGACCTCACGTGCAATGACTCAGACTGAGAGATAAGTGACCAAATATGGACCTTTTAAAGGGGTGGGTGACTTGTCACCAATTTTGTTAGGATAGCTAGTTGTAGATAACATTCCTTGCCATTCAGGGTACCCGGTGTAAGTATTTGTATTTCAGTATTCTGGATTATATAGATGTATTGTATTCAGGAACACGTATGGATTTGGAGGGTTGTTATTGTCCCCAGGACATAGTCTGGGAGACCCTATGATATATTATCTTTCAGTTATTAAGAAATTGTAGTACCATATTATTGCACCTTGATAGAAGCATGCTAAATATTAAATAACATGCTTACCTACAAATGGATTAATCCAAATGTAAAAATACAACTGTATTGACATAATTTTCATTATTAGAACAATGTCACCCCGTAGAAGAGGAACCAGGGCACAGCCCGCAGAATCTATTAATCAACGGCAAAATGAACTTGACCATATATTGAATGAGGAAAGTGAAGAGGACCTAGACTTTAATAAATTTGATGAAGAAAATATATAGAGGAAGAAGCCGATGATACCCATTAGGGGGAAACCCCATGAATGAATTCATGGATCTTTTAAGGGCCAATCTGAACCAACAACCTCCTCCACCACCGCCATATATTGTACAACAAACTGCTTCTATCGCCTTCAGGGCATTTAAGTCTCTCAAATCCTTAAAGTTTTTAGGATCTTCCGACCCCGTTGAGGCACGGGCCTGGCTTAAGGAGATAGAAAAGTCCTTCGAGATACTAGGTATTGAAGAGCGACACAAGATCATCTTCGCCTTTTACATGCTGAAGGGGGAAGCTAAGTACTGGTGGGAGTCCAAGCGTAACCTCGAGACTGATGCAGTGATCTCATGAGATAGATTTACCCAGTTGTTCTTAGACAAATACTTCCCTAGGTTTATGGAGACTCAGATGGAGATCAAGTTTTCAGAGCTGAAATATGATAAAATGGCTGTGGCGGAGTACAAGGCCAAGTTTACTGAACTGTCATGATTTGTACCAGAATTTGTGAATACTGAGGAGAAGAAGGCACAAAGGTTTCAGCTTGGTCTGAAAGAGCGGATCCAGAACCGAGTAGCAATGTTAGAGCTAACGGATTATGCCACCTTAGTGCAGAAAGCCTAGATTGTTGAAGCAGGTAGTGAGCAGAGTTTGAAAGAGAAGGAAAGTAGGAAAAGGAAGATAAGAAGTCAAGGAGGAGGAGGAACCGAAAACAGGAGCCTTCCGAGCAGGTTCGTCAGGGGAGTGGTGTCCTAACTTGTGAAAAGCACCGGATTTAGAAAGGCCCCAAGTGAGAGCGTTGGCCAGAGCAGTGGACCATCTAGGGCGACATTTCACTGCCAGCCCCGCACCCTTATACCAGAGTGTTGAACATGTGGAAATGGGCACCATGGAGTGTGTGTCCAAGAAAGAGCCCCTCTGAAGTGCTTCAAGTGTGCAACCAACCAGGACTTCTTTACCCAAATTGCCCAACAGGAGTGACATGCTTCCAGTGTGGAAGGGCAGGGCACATGAAGAAAGATTGCCCCAAGCTAAGGCCTCAGGATTCAGGAATGAGCAGAGCCACTTCCAACCGGCCCCCAGCTGCTAGGACTTTCAATATGACCGTTCAGGATGCTCTCCGGAACACCGATATGATAGCAGGTACCTTTCTGTTAAATTCCGAATGTGCAAATATCTTATTTGATTCCGGAGCGACCAAGTCATTTATATCTCAAACTTTTGCTAAAAAGTTAAATCTTAATGACATACCTTTACGGGAGGTATTACAATTAGAAATATAGAACCGAAAAATCATTCCTGTAAATCAAGTACACCCTAGGTGTAAGTTGAAGCTAGAAGGGAAAGTCTTTGAGGTTGACTTAATCCGATTTGTGTTAGGAGAATTTGATGTGATCCTAGGAATGGATTGGTTATCCAGTAATGGAGCGTAGATAGATTGTGAGAAAAAAAAGTAAAAATAAATGTGCAAGATGGGAAGGAGATAATTTTTAAAGGTCAGCGACAAACCTAGAAATTTTTAACCCTGATTCAGGATAAGAGATTGTTAAAGAAAGGTAATGAGGCTTACTTGGCTTATGTGATGGATACTAAGAAGGAAGTTCCCAACATACAGGACATACATATAGTAAACGAATTGGAGGATGTGTTTCCAGAGAACTTACTAGGGTTGCCACCCGACAGAGAAATAGAATTCGCTAAAGAATTAGCACCAGGGACGACACCAGTATCTAAGGCCTCCTATAGACTGGCCCCAGTTGAAATGAAGAAACTAGTTTCTCAACTGCAAGAATTGTTAGAGAATGGAATGATAAGACCAAGTGTGTCACCATAGGGTGCACCGGTGCTGTTTGTAAAGAAAAAGGATGGTAGTATAAGATTATGCATAGACTATCAAAAGTTGAACAAACTGACCATCAAGAATATGTACCCTCTCCCTAGGATTAATGACCTATTCGACCAGTTTAAAGGTGCTGCACACTTTTACAAAATAGATTTGAGGAAAGGATATCACCAATTGAAGATCAAGCCGAAAGATATACTAAAGACTGCCTTTCGCACTAGGTATGGAAATTATGAGTTCTTAGTCATGTAATTCGGGTTAACCAACACACCCTCGGCCTTTATGGATTTGATGAACCGAGTGTTCAATAAGTACCTATACATATGTGTGATAGTCTTCATAGATGATATTCTAATCTACTCAAAGACAGAGCAAGAAGACGCAGAACATTTGAGGACAGTCTTACAAATCTTGAGGAATGAAAAGTTATATGCCAAATTCTCAAAATGTGAGTTTTCGTTAAAGGAAGTTCAGTTATTAAGGCATGTGGTGAGCAACAAAGGAGTTTTAGTCGACCCCGCCAAGATAGAGGTTGTATCCAATTAGGAAAGACCGACTACCCCAACCGAGGTTAGGAGTTTTGTGAGCCTAGCAGGATATTACCGGAGATTCGTGCAAGACTTTGCCAAGATAGCCGGCCCATTGACTAGGCTTACCCGGAAAATGGAGAAGTTTGTGTGGACAGAGAAATGCGAGGAGAGCTTTCAAGAGCTGAAAAGAGAATGGTGTCGGCACCAGTACTCGCTCTTCCCGATGGAAAGGGAGAGTTGGTGATATACAGTGATGTATCGCACAAGGGGCTAGGATGTATGCTCATGCAGAACGGAAAGGTTATTGCATATGCATCTCGGAAATTAAAGGAATATGAGATAAGTTACCCTATCCAAAACATAGAATTAGCAGCCATAGTGTTTGCCCTGAAAATCTGGAGACACTACCTGTACGGGGAAAAATATGAGATATACACAAACCATAAGAGCCTCAAGTATATTTTTACTCAGAAAGAATTAAACATGAGACAGAGGAGATGGCTAGAGCTAATTAATTACTAATATTGTGAAATCCTGTATCACCTGGGTAAAGCCAATGTGGTGGCTGACGCCCTCTGTAGGAAAGAGAGACTCGAGATGATAATGACATATGAGGAGTTAGTTAAGGAATTTGAGAAAACGGAGATCGACGTGAGAATAACTGGTAAAAGATCATAAGTACTATTTAAAATCAAGTTAATATTGAAACTAGCTGAGAATATAGAGTGTGTCAGGAAAAGAAGATGAAAGAAAGAGAAACATTGACCGGTGAGGAGGTCAGATGAGAGAAAGATGAGAGAGGGATCATGAGGAATGCATCCCGGATTTGGGTTCCGAATGTACAAGAACTAAAGGATGAGCTGTTACCCGAAGGGCACAGCTCTAGATATTCAATCCACCTAGGAAGTACAAAAACATACTGCGACCTAAAGGAATATTATTGGTGGCCTAACATGAAGAGAGATGTAGCAGAGTAGGTCAGCAAATGCTTGACGTGTCAGAAAGTGAAGGTTGAACATCAGCGACCGAGTGGTCTATTACTGCCCCTGGAAATTCCGGAATGGAATTGGGAGCATATAGATATGGATTTTATTACAAGCCTACCAAGGACTAAAACCAATCACGATGCTATATGGGTTATCATAGATAGACTGACCAAATCCGTGACCTTTCTGCCAATTAACGAAAGGTACACAGTAGATAAGCTAGTGGACATATACCTGAGAGAGATAGTAGTGAGGCACAGGGTTCCCGTTGCCAAAGTGTTAGATAGGGACCCAAGGTTTAACTCTCGATTCTAGGGAAGCTTCCAAGAGTGTGTAGGCACCAGACTGAATATGAGTACCGCTTATCACCCCAAAATAGATGGGCAAAATGAAATCCAGACCCTAGAAGATATGTTGAGGGTATGCGCCATTGACTTTAAAGGAAATTGGGATGACCATTTACCCCTGATCGAGTTTTCCTACAACAATAGCTATCAAACTAGCATAGGAATGCCCCGTATGAAGCTCTTTACGGAAGAAGATGTTGCTCCCTTATGTTGGGATGAAGTGGGGGAACATAAGATTCTAGGGCCCGAGTTATCCAGCAGACCCTAGAAATGGTAGGACTCATCAGATGAGGCTGGTAGCGGCCCAAGACAGATGGAAGAAGTATGCCAACTAGACCAGGAAAGATAGAGAGTATAAAGTGGGAGATTCGGTGTTGTGAAGGTATCTCCATGGAAAGGAGTGATGAGATTTAGGAAGAAAGGGAAACTGAGTCCCAGATTCATAGGACCCTTTGAGATCTTGAGGAGGATAGGACGTCTAGCTTACGAGCTCTCCTTACCTCTTAATCTCCAACAAGTACACAATATATTCCATGTGTTAATGCTAAGGAAGTACCATACCGATGCGCGACATGTGATAGAGTACGAACAAGTAGACTTACAACCAGACCTGACTTACGTTGAGAAACCAGTAATAGTGATGGACTAGAATGAACAAGTGCTGAGGAACAAGGCTATCAAGTTGGTCAGAATCTTATGGAGGAACCAGAATGTTGAAGAGTCAACTTGGGAACTAGAGGACGTGATGAAGAATAGATATCCCTACATGTTTTCTATTTGATTCCGGGACGCAATCCTTTTTAGAGGGGAAGACTGTAATAACTCGATTTTTTGAGACTTTGTAAAATGTTTGATGAATAGTAACCCTGACAGTCGGGGAAAACGTTTTAGCCCACACTATGTTATGCATGAGAAATTTAGTTTCCAAGTCGATAACATGATTATATATACCAAATAAGTGTACGTGAACGCTATTAGTTTTCGAAGAAAACAAACTTTATAAAATGACCCTATGAACCATCAAGGAATACGAGAATCACAATATAATTAAGAATCTAAAATCCTACAAATTCAAACCCAAGTACAAGGCTTCAAAGCATAAAGGATGCATACGAAAGGATTTACCCCCCGAACTGATTACGGAGATTTATTACGAAAACGAATAACCGACCAAGTGAACATGTAAGCGAATAAATAAAATGTATCAATCCATGCAAACCATGCAAAATAACTAAGGTAAGAAAGTAACCAAGGTTAACAACCAAATAGTAGCCTACCTAGAGAGCATAGTGACCTATCTAGCAAATAGTGCCATGAATAGTGAATGTGGTATTAAGCTAGCAAGATAGCTTGGAAAATAGCTAAGCTAGAAGATATGTACTAAAGATATGCATATATAGGATTATACACACACATAAACACATCACAATTATAAGAAGCAACCAATCAAGCACCAAACTTTCTCTCTTCTCTCTCCAAAACATTCCATTCGGCCTTGAAGAAAAAGGGAAGGAAATCAAATTCAAAAGCTCAACTTCTAGCCATGGATAAATCCTCTAATTAATTCCTAAGCTTCTTACATACCAAGATAAGGTAATAAAATTTTTTGAGAGCATTTCATTGAGGTTTAGATAGTCAAATAATTCCATAAAAGTGATGATGAATACTGCCAAATAGTAACACTTCTTGATTTCTTGATTTTCATGGCATGATTTAGGATCCTTAAGCACAACCATGCCTCCCCAAGGTTCAACCATCAAGAAGAACACATTCAGAGCTTTAAATAAAGGTATAAATCCTTACCCAAACTTTTCTTAAGGTTTAAGTTTCAATAAGATTAAGAATCTTAGTTGTAAACCTAGTATTGATGATTGATTTGATATTTTTGTGATGTTTAGATAATTAGTTATTAAGATTGATATTGTGGCCTCAATAACATGATGTTCTTGAGAGGAGTAAGTGTTAAAATGATGGTACGGTAATGGATGATGGTTGATTAATGAATTAGAGCGAAAATGAAACCCTAATCGCGAGCGTAACGACATTAAAATGAGAGAAACGTAGTCATAATTTTTTTGCAGAAATACAGAATGTATAAACTGTGATTTCTTGAAAAGTAAGACTAAAAAATGATAGATCTTGTTGTAAGGATCATTTATGTGATTGAATCGCTTAAGTTCGATTTACAGTTAAAAAGTTAAGTCCATTTTAGTGAAAACGATTTACGCGATAAAAACTGCTACGGATTACGAACTTTGGAGATAGAAATGATCGACTTAAAAATATTCAAAAATCTCGAAATTTTTACAGAGAGTAAGAAATAAGGTTTTATTAACTACCATAAAAATTTCAAGTGAAAATATGGACTTTTCAAGTTTATAAAAATATCGGAGCCGAGACCGCGCGAATAATATCCCTTTAAAAATCGAGAGTGGAGCCGAGGGCGAAATCTAACCTACATTCACGGACATAAAGGATTTCTAAAAGAATGCGAATATGAAAAGTACTTGTACTTATTGGATTAATAAGAGTATAGCGAGTTGCGTGAATGATTAGTAAGTATCGCGTATGTACAAGTAAGGATAAATACGAACGGAATCTAACGATACGATAATTGTTTATATTAATATAGATTTATGGGCGGACCCTAGAGCACCCAGTCAAGTTTACGAATCTGACTCCATATAATGTTGTGTTGTAAAAAGTTGTTTTACTGTCTTTCGTACAAATGCCATGTTTGTCATGATAGTAAAATTACGAGTTTTGCGCATCAATAACGATTGAGTTTATGATGAATATATCGTAGAATATTTAGGCGCGACAATAAAACATGATACATAAATTATAAGACCGAGATTTGGTCGGAGTTTGCAAAGTGAAAACCCGAGAACCATCCCGATGATGTTTTGGATGATCAAAAGTCCGTACTTATTTTATTCCAAAGACCCAATGTCCTTGCGAAGTATTAAATACCTCGAATTTTATTTAAAACGATTTCCAAATATCGTATTCCCTCAAATTTATTTAATTACTCGAATAATGAATATTATTACGGATATTCATTTAAATTAGAGAAGTATTCTCCAATGATTATTTTATTTATATTCAATTAATTAATATGTTATAAGTCACTTAAATTCTTAAAACGTAAACTAGTTGAGGAATATTATTTCAAATATTCTTTTAAAATATAATTATTCGAGGTTTAATTATTTAATAATTATTATTTAATTATTAAATAATTTAATATCATTTAAAAATCATAAAACTTATTTTAAAATATTTTCTGAGTTTCAGAAAATGATAAGTGGACTAAAGTATTGGTATGGGACTAAACTAAAAATATGTAATGGACTTTTAGTTATAAATATGTAATGGTTTGGTTTGGGTGATGGTTAAAATTTATTAAATCTTGACCCAGTCCAATATATTCGGAGTTTTTAAAATGAAACCAATTAAATTTTGATTTTGAATGGGTTGACTTGCTCGGCCAAAATAAGGGACGGGTTCGCCGATTTTTTGTTCAGCCCTATTCATACCCATCTCTCCCCTAGTATATCAAAAACCCATCCATACTATTATATAATTGACAAAATATTAAAAATATGGTTGGTACAATCCTTTCTTTAATTACATAATTATCTTTTCTTATAAAATTTCAATGTTTTACTTAATTTCCCTTACTTAACTACTCCATCCGTTTCCTTTTACGTGTCCATTTTCAAAATAAATTATGTCCCTTTTTACATGTTCATTTACACTTTCAAAGCAAGTTTAGAGATAATTTTCCAAAACCATCCCCACAGTTCATAGTTCCAAGATTTGACTAATTTAAAACTTAGTTGGATTCTCACTTTTCAAGGTATAATTAGGTATACTTAACGGAAAATTTTATCCAACTAACAATATTTTAATATGTGGTTTTCTTTCCAAAATGGATATGTAAAAGAGAACGGAGGGAGTAGCATATAACCAATTATCTTTTTAAGTAAAATATGTTGTTTTTATTTTTATTTTTTTAACTAAAACAACTCTTTCTCCATAAATATTTTAGACAATTTTTTTTAATATATACCATTTTTTAAGTAAACACGTTGCCTTTTTTATTTTTTCTAACTAAAACAAATCTTTCTCTAAAGATATTATGGAAATTTCCTTTTTAATATATATTGATTATCTTGTTAGTGTTTGTGCCCTACAGACAACACTATGATATTTTAGTTAAAGACATTTGGATTATTAATATTTATGTTCTATTGATTATTCCCTTTATAATTTATTAATTCTTAATTTACTGCGATATAAATGTTAGATTAATAAATGTCCTTGGAATATGATATGCAATTATATATCTCTAAGTACGTGACTTAGAAATGAGATTATGAGAATAATATCATTCCTAAAGGTCCCTAGTCGAGTATTATTAAGGGACAATAATAATGTATTAAGACTAGTGTGTTTGTTGACTGATGATCACATCTCATTGATCATAGGTATATTGATACTAAAGTCAAAGACACAGGTAGATGTACATGTACATGGTGCTGGACAGACCCGATATGAGATTCTACTTGTTTGTTTTGTCATAAGTAATTCTCACAGTGATAATGATGCAATGGTCCTTAGACCTGAAGTCATTATATTTCTATATGAGAATTAATATACATTGATTCCATTAAAAGTTATCCTTGACCGGGTAATGATAAAAGTGGACATTGGGTATATTATGAATCGTATGAGAAATATGAATGATCTAGAAGAGATTTAACCCTCCTATTTTAGAAGTGATATTATTGGCCTCATGTGTGAGCTAGACTACGAAATACGTGGTCACGCTCAAATGTTGATTTGATATGATAGTCTGCTCATTGATCAAGGAAACCTGGATTAAACATTGATGAGGATGACAGATTACATGCCTCTAGTTTAATATATAATATGTGGTTAAAGAGATTATATTACATTGTATATTATGCACGAAAGGTTTAATCGATCACCGATTCAATTATTATTACTTGGGTAGCAATGATGTATTACTAGATGCCGCTCATTGTTTACGATTTTAAATTAGATTTAAAATTCGTTGCCAATGTAATAATAACCTATAGGGTCACACACAAAGAATGCTTGAAGGATTATTTAATTTAAATTGGATTTAAATTAAATTAAAGTAATTTGAATTATTTATAATATTAATTAAGTTTGACTTAATTAATTAGATAAATAATGATATTCAAATTTACTAATATTAATTATGAAATTAATTTGTTAAATAATTAAGCGAGACTTAATTATAATACAAATAGGAATTTCGAATTAATAATAACTCCTAATTAGTTAAGAGTTATAATTTGTTTTTCTACTCTCTATATAATATCTCTTGTGTGGCTGATTTTTTGTGTGTGCAAGACTTTTACTAAAACCCTAGCCACTTAGAGAGAAGATGGAGAGCAAGAAGAAACGAGTTTATGCTAGTACACATCCAATCCTTGAGTTCAAGCATTCGTGTGGATACCGATAGAGCATAGATCGCGAGCGCGGGTTGCGTGGTGATTGAACATGCTTTCGATCTCCATTAGTCAACCAATTGGTAAAGCTTCCTAAGGTAAACAATCATCTGATCTACGAATTAAATATATGTTTTTCACATGGATCCTGCGGTGGGTTTTGAAAATTCTGATTTTTTACGTTTTTAATTACTGTTTCCGTTGCGTTTATGTGCTCGAAACCCAACAATGGCATCAGAGCTACTTGCGAAATGTGTTTAATTCATTTATGTGTTTACTAGTTTTATGATGATACCATGTATACAATATTCCATGACATCCGATTCAGAATCGTATCAAATACGATTCTTATAATAGGAACAAACACAAAACATGTATATATCAGTATATATACAGATTATATAATCATTATTGATTATACAACTCTCATGAATATCAAATATTCAAAACTTATATGTTAGATATATTTGTGATGTCATGTCTAATAATGATTTGTGTTTAGTTTTCAGATCTTGACTAACAGGACAAATCAGGACTTAACTGGAAATCAGTACTTTTACTGAAGTCAGAACTTAAGATATCAGAGCTTAAGTTATCAGAACTTAAGATATCAGAAGATATTCATCAGAAGATAATATCAGGACTTAAGAAGACTTCCAGATAAGGAAGGCAGCTGATTGAAGGGAAAGAAGAACAAGACTAAAACAAAAAGAGATATGCATGGAGAAGAATTCAATAAAGAATAGAAGACTTGGAGGAAAAGATAACTAATTGATATATTTTAGGATACATAATTATATTCGATATCAATTAGAGATTATCTTGTAACTGTGTGGTATATAAACACAGACATAGGGTTTACACTATAAGTGTTATCGTTATCGAGAATATTATTTATTG
This sequence comes from Apium graveolens, assembly GCF_009905375.1. Classification (NCBI taxonomy): domain Eukaryota; kingdom Viridiplantae; phylum Streptophyta; class Magnoliopsida; order Apiales; family Apiaceae; genus Apium; species Apium graveolens. The sequence continues at coordinate 44,636 of NW_027420405.1, forward strand.
TAACCCTAGCAGCTCTTAGTGATATTGTTCATCATTGAGAGAGAACAGTTTCATTGCAACACTGTGTTATTAATAAGATTATTCTTTGTTACATACTTGTGTTCTTAATTCGATTTGATTGTATTATACACTGTATTCAACCCCCTTCTACAGTGTGTGTGACCTAACAAGTAGTATCAGAGCCTATCTGTTAACACATATACAGTAAAGATCCAAAATAATCATGTCTGAAGAAGAACAAACTCCAACCAAGCCCAGTAAAACTGAAGAAACTCCAAAGACTCAAATCCACAGTTGATATGAGACTATTAGGGTTCCCATGCTGAGACCTTTTGAGTATCCCATATGGAAAGTGAGGATGGTTATGTTTCTGGAAGCTACAGATCCAGAATACCTTGACAGAATTAATGAAGGACCACATAAGCCAACCAAGCTCTCTGTTGTAGTTGCAGATCAGCCAGCAAAGACCGTACTAAAGGAGATATCTCATCTATTGGCAAGGATGCAAAGGTAAGGCATTTGCTGCATAGTGCAATTGATAATGTCATGTCAAACAGAGTAATTAATTACAAGACTGCAAAGGAGATATGGGATGCCTTGGAAACAAGATGCCGGGGAACTGATGCAATTAAGAAGAATAGTAGGACTATACTCACTCAAGTATGAGCACTTTGACTCAAAACCTGATGAGTCATTAACTGGTTTATATGACAGATTTATCAAACTCTTGAATGATCTGTCACTGGTGGATAAGGAATATGATCTTGAAGATACTAATCTTAAATTCCTTTTAGACCTTCCTGAAAGTTGGGATTTGAAGGCAACTACTATAAAAGACAATTATGCTCTTGATGAAACTACTCTTGATGAAATTTATGGTATGCTCAAACTCATGAACTTGAGATGGATCAAAGAAGCAAGAGACATGGGAGAAAGTCAAGGACAATTGCTCTTAAGGCTGAGGAAGAATCCCCCAAAAAGGTTGTCTCAAAGAAAGGCAAAGGAAAGGCTCTCATCATAAAGTCTGATTCAGATTCATCAAGTTCTGATGATGATGATGAGTATTCAGAAACTGAAAGTCTATCTGAGATGGATGCTGATGAAGAGATGATGAAATTGTGTGCTCTTATGGTGAAGGGTATCACAAAGATAACCTACAGGAAATTCAGAAGGGGAAAGAAGTTTTCCAGGAAAAGTGGAAGTTCTGATAAAAGGGATTCAGAAAATCTGAAGGCAAAGCAGGAAAGTCTGACAGAGGAGATTACTCAAATGTTATATGCTACAATTGGGTGAGAAAGGCCACATATCTCCTGATTTCAAGAAAGGAAAAGATGACAAAGGCAAGGCACTTGTCACAAAGAAGAAAAGCTGGACAGACACTTCAAATTCTTAAGATGAGGTGAACTATGCCTTGATGGCAAATGCTGATAGCAGTTCTGATGCTGTTGAATTAAAGGTACCTCAAACAACTTATGCTTTTCATATTGATGATATTACTGAGTTGAGATCTTATCTTAAACCTTATTCATTAGCTATAGAGATCAGACTTTAACATGATAGGTTAACTTCTGAAAATCTAGCTTTTAAGAAAAGGAATAACTATTTAGAAAATGAGTTAGTTATGTTCCATCAAACTCAGAAAGAAAGAGATGATGCTTTTTATGTTAGAGATGAAGTGTTAAAATTGAATCAATCTATAAAAACTGAGTTAGAAAAGGAAAGAGAGATTATCAGGACTTGGACTAACTCTGGCAGAACAACTCAGAATTTTCTAAGTAGTGGAAACTGGAAATAGGGCTTAGGTTATTGAGATGATAAAAGTGAAATAGGAACTGAACAAATTAAGCCAATTATTGTTAAATATACTGTCAAGCCAAGGGTAAATCCTGTTAAGTTTGTAGCTAAAATTATAAAGTCTAATTCTGAAAAGATGAAAGATACTGAGACAGAAGTTAAGGCATAGTCAACTTCTGACAAATTAAAACAGGACAAGCCAACTGAAGTCAACATAGGCTTAATGACAAAAAGGCAGCTTAAGCATAAGTTGAAAGAGATTAAAAATATAAACAAGGTAAAGCCACCTAGGAAAAATAGGAATGGAAAGGAAGGTGTAAATAAAAGCATAATTATAAGTCTGTTCCTAATGCTCCTAGAAAGAAACGCTATAACTGTGGAAACTCTAACCATCTTGCTTCTTTTTGCAGGAAGAATAAGGATATAAACTCTTTACCTCCTAAATCAGGAGTTAAGAGTCAGTCTATTAGGTTTAAGCCACAAAATCCTTGTTTTCATTGTGGTAGTTTATGGCATTCCATTTATACTTGTAAGGAATATCATATTTTGTACTATGATTATTATCAAATAAAACCTTCTTTAAAGAAAGTTAGCATTATTCCTTCAAGTGTAAGTTCTGATGCAAAGTCTGATACTGTAAAATCTGATAAGAAAATGTTAGCATAAACTCTGAAGTTAAACCCGCTGCAAATGCTAACAAACTTAATAAGGCCAAAGGATCTAAGCAAGTCTGGGTCCTTAAAACTAATAATTAGTGGTTTTTGTGATTGCAGGGCAATAGGAAAAATCCTAGTTCTTGATAGTGGATCTTCAGGACATATGACTGGAAATAAAGCCCTGCTATTAGACTTTGTGGAGAAAGCTGGCCCAGGAGTTTCTTATGGAGATGGCAACATGGGAAAAACTCTGGGATATGGCAATATCAATCTTGGAAATGTCATCATTGAAAAAGTAGCTCTAGTCTCAGGACTTAAACATAATCTGCTGAGTGTTAGTCAAATCTGTGACAGAGGTTATCATGTGGATTTATTTGAAGAACACTGATAAGTTGTAAGCAAATCTACAGGCAAAGTTGTTCTGAAGGGATACAGGCATGGTAACATTTATGAAGCCAAGCTTTCAATAAGTTCTGATGGTTCTGCAATCTGTCTGTTAAGCAGAGCATCAATTGAAGAAAGCTGGGATTGGCACAAGAAACTCTCTCATTTAAATTTCAACAATATAAATGAACTAGTCAAGAAAGATCTTGTGAGAGGACTGCCAAAATCAGTATTTGCTCCTGATGGCCTTTGTGATTCATGTCAAAAGGCAAAACAAAGAAAATCTTCATTCAAGAGCAAGACTGAATCTTCAATTCTTGAGCCTTATCACCTACTACATGTTGATCTATTTGGTCCAGTGAATGTCATGTCTATTGCAAAGAAGAAATATGCTGTGGTTATAGTAGATGAGTTTACCAGATATACATGGGTGTATTTCTTGCACACAAAAGTGAAACTACATCTATCTTGATTGATCATGTCAAACAACTGGATAAATTGGTCAAAGAATCTGTGAAAATCATAAGAAGTGATAATGGCACTGAGTTCAAGAATTTAATCATTAAGAGTTCTGCAAAGACCATGGAATAAATCAGGAATTCTCTGCTCCTGGAACTCCACAACAAAATGGAGTTGTTGAAAGAAAGAATAGAACTCTTATTGAAGATGCACGAACTATGCTTGATGAAGCAAAGTTACCAACCTACTTTTGGGCTGAAGCTGTGCAGACTGCTTGTTTTACTCAGAATGCAACACTTATAAACAAGCATGGAAAGACACCATATGAGATGGTGAAGAAAAAGAAGCCAAATCTGAAGTACTTTCATGTATTTAGATGCAAGTGTTTTGTTCTTAAGACTCATCCAGAATAGCTATCCAAATTTGATATAAAAGCTGATGAAAGAATTTTGTTGGATATCCACTTTCCACAAAAGCCATCAGAGTCTATAATTTAAGAACAAGGGTTGTCATGGAATCTATCAATGTCTCTTTTGATGATAAGAAGATTACTGGACTTGAAGATTTCAATGATCATGATCAGCTGAGATTTGAGAATGAAGTTTTAAATTCTGATTCTGTAAATTCTGATAGTCTAAATCCTGATACTGCAAACTCTGATGGGTTAAACTCTGATGTTATTGAAATTGTGGTGACTACGCCAAAGGAAAATGCTCCAGTACATGGGGGGGCATATTGAAGATCCAACTACATCCCAAGAAGCATCAGAACCTAGAACAGGCTCTTCAAGTTACGATTCATCAAGTTCTGATGAGCCAAGTTCTGATAATTCTGGAAACTCAAATTCTGAAGGATCCAACTCAGAGAGCATAATTTCAGGGGGTATCAGAAAATTTTGATGGAGACAGCATGGATCATGGGGGAGCATCCAATACTTGATTATTGCAGATCTTGAAGCAGGTGTTAGAACTAGAACAACAACATCAAATGAATGTCTCTATCACTCTTTTCTTTCTCAGACTAAACCAAAGAAAGTGGAAGAAGCTCTTCAAGATGCTGATTGGGTGCAAGCAATGCAGGAAGAGTTAAATGAATTTGAAAGAAATAAAGTCTGGACCCTAGTGCCAAGACTAAAGAATAGATTTGTTGTTGGTACAAAGTGGGTGTTCAGAAATAAAACTAATAGTGATGGCATAATTACAAGAAATAAAGTAAGGCTGGTTGCAAAAGGATATTCTCAACATGAGGGAATTGATTATGATGAAACATTTGCACCAGTTGCTAGATTGGAAGCCATAAGGATATTTTTGGCTTATGCTGCTCACAAAAAGTTTAAAGTCTTTCAAATGGATGTAAAAATTGCTTTTCTTAATGGAGAATTGGAAGAAGAAGTATATGTTGAACAACCTCCAGGTTTTATAGATTCAAAATTTCCTAATCATGTCTATAGACTTGATAAAGCACTTTATGGCCTTAAGCAAGCTCCAAAAGCATGGTACGAGACATTAGCTCAGTTTCTTCTGGAAAGTAGATTTAACAGAGGGACTATTGACAAAACTTTATTCTATCTCAACCATGTAAAGGGCTTACTTTTGGTGCAGATATATGTTGATGATATCATTTTTGGTTCTACAAATGACAGACTTTGTAAAAGGTTAGCCAAGCTAATGCAGTCAAGATATTAAATGAGTATGATGGGAGAACTTAGCTATTTTCTGGGCCTTCAAGTCAAGCAGAATGAAGAAGGAACTTTTATTTGTCAATCTAAGTACACCAGAAATTTGTTGAAGAAATTTGGAATGCAAGACTGTTCAAGTGCATCCACTCCTATGGCCACTGCAACAAAATTGGATAAGGATACTGGTACATCAGTAGATATTACTGATTACAGAGGTATGATTGGCTCACTGCTCTATCTAACTGCAAGTAGACCTGATATCATGTATGCTACTTGTCTTTGTGCAAGATTTCAAGTAGATCCAAGAGAACCTCACTTAACAGCTGTGAAAAGAATTTTCAAGTATCTTAAGGGTACAACTGATCTACGATTATGGTATCCTAGGAAATCAGACTTTAAGCTAATAGGTTACTCAGATGCAGATTTTGCAGGGTGCAAAATTGACAGGAAAAGCACAAGTGGAAGCTGCCAATTTCTTGGAGGCGGATTAGTTTCTTGGTTTATCAAGAAACAAAAGTCAATTTCCACATCAACTGCAGAGGCAGAGTACAGTGATGCAGGCAGCTGTGTGCATAAATTCTTTGGATGAAGAATCAGTTACTGGATTATAGGTTAACATATTCTAAAATACCCATTTACTGTGATAATCAAAGTGCTATTGCTATGACAGGTAATCCAGTTCAGCACTCAATGACAAAGCACATCAGCATTATGTACCACTTCATAAGGGAACATGTGATGGAAGGTACAGTGGAATTGCATTTTATTCCAACAGATCAACAACTAGCAGATATCTTCACAAAACCACTGTGTGAAGCTACTTTTACAAGATTGGTAAATGAACTTGGAATGGTTTCAGGTTCTTTCTCTAAATCCGTTTAGTTTATGTTCTGATACATTAGACTTTATGATCAGTATTTACAGATATTACTATCTTTATGTAATCTGTGCTTAAATTGAAATTTACCTAAGTGCTGATTGTTGTCTGATGTGAATTTCTAAACTCTGATTGTGATATGAATGTTTCTGTGACTATTCAATCCAATGAGGGTAACTATGCTAGATGCTGACCTATTAGTCTCTAATATACTAATGATCCCATGTTTGACGTAATTGTTTATGTGGAAATCTTTTAACACAAGCAATTCTGATATTGAGCTTGGTTAGGTTTACTTTGTGTATCTTATTACTAAGTCAAAAACTAGAATAGTGCTTCTTATCTGTTAAGTTCTAATTTTGGTAAATCTTATGGATGTACTAAGTGCTGATAAGCCTCACTTATCAAAAGAAAATGTAAAGAAAAGAAATAAATATCAGGTACTCCTTTGAGATCTAGAGAAAAATATTGTGGAAGGGAAGACCCAAGTGCATTACTGGTATTAAGTTATATGCATTAGAAAAGCAAAATAAAATT
>NW_027420406.1:0-8438 GCF_009905375.1 Apium graveolens
GGGAAAATACCTGTGAGTACCAAAATAAGGAAATTCCTTATATTTTCTGAAAAATGTTAATATTTTCAGAAATAAGGAATAAATCCAGAAAATTAAGGATAAATCCCAGTAATTAGGGAAAAATCCAGAAAATTAGGGAAAAATCCAGAAAATTAAGGATAAATCCCAGAAATTAAGGGAAAATCCCAGAAATTAAGAAATTAAGGGAAAAATCCAGAAATAAGGGAAAATCCAGAAATTAAGGATAAATCCCAGAAAATTAAGGATAAATCCCAGAAATTAAGGGAAAAATCCAGAAATTAAGGGAAAAATCCAGAAATTAAGGATAAATCCCAGAAAAATAGGAAAAATCCCAGAAAATTAGGGAAAATCCCAGAAAAATTAGGGAAAATTCCAGAAATTAGGGAAAAATCCCGGAAATAAGGGAAAAATTCCTGAAATCAATTCCTAAATAAAAGGAAAAATTCGTTGTAAACGTGTAGGTCGCTCCACACTTTACGAAAAACGAAACCCTGTAAGGGAACAAATAGACTTAACTTCTGCGAAACCTATTCAATGTTTCCCAAAAGTTGGGGGGCAAATGATAGGGATAAATAAATTATGATTATATAATTAAATACTGCATTAATTGTACAAGATGTGGGCTGCTAGGCCCAATAAAAAGATATATGATACTCAGACCAAAAGGTTAAGCCTGATGGACCAGATCAGGCCTGATGGAATAAAAAGGCCCAAAAGCCCTGATTATTAATTAATTACGAAATTAATTAATAAGGGACAAACAGATGTTGAAAAGAGTCCCGATAAGAATATAAATCCTTGGAGATTAGCCTCAAGGGGATCTAAAAGGATAAGGAATCAATTTCCTACTATCTAGGACTCCAAAGTCCATTCTAACTATGAGACTTGCCCACCAAGTCTCCTATACCAAGTCCAATCAAGGACTCCCACATCTATATAAGGGGTCTCACCCCATAAATCAGAACTACGTTTTTTGGCTTGATTCTCTAATCACAGAGATACGTAGGCATCTCGTAAAGGCAGAGTTAAGCTACGAAACACGAGAGCAGCCATTAAAGGCCTTGAGCTCCCAATCTCAGTAATAAATACAGCAATTATATATACTAGTTTTTAATCCATAACACCTGCCCTACGAGAATTATTTAAACCTAGTTTCATTGGTTTCAGCCCCGATTCACTTTCGACGACCCCAATAAATGCGAATGCAATTTCATAAATCCATAGGGACAAATTATGAAAAGATATCCAAAAAATGGGACGCCTCAATTTTGGCTCCATACCTCGTGTACCCCTGCCTACGAGAATTATTTGAAACCTAGTTTCATTGGTTTCAGCCCCGATTCACTTTCGACGACCCCAATAAATGCGAATGCAATTTCATAAATCCATAGGGACAAATTATGAAAAGATATCCAAAAAATGGGACGCCTCAATTTTGGCTCCATACCTCGTGTACCCCTGCCTACGAGAATTATTTTGAAACCTAGTTTCATTGGTTTCAGCCCCGATTCACTTGCGGACGACCCCAATAAATGCGAATGCAATTTCATAAATCCATAGGGACAAATTATGAAAAGATATCCAAAAAATGGGACGCCTCAATTTTGGCTCCATACCTCGTGTACCCCTGCCTACGAGAATTATTTTGAAACCTAGTTTCATTGGTTTCAGCCCCGATTCACTTGCGGGATGAACCCCGAAATAATGCGAATGCAATTTCATAAATAAATCCATAGGGACAAATTATGAAAAGTATATCCAAAAAATGGGACGCCTCAATTTTGGCTCATACCTCCTGGTACCCCTGCTACTAAGAATTATTTTGAAAACCTAAGTTCATTGGTTCAGCCCCGATTCACTTTCATGACGACCCCAAATAAATGCGAATGCATTTCATAAATACATAGGGACAAATTAATGAAAAAGTATATCCAAAAAAATGGGAATGGCCTCAATGTTTGGCTCCATACCTCGGTGTACCCCTGCCTACGAGGAATAATTTGAAACCTAGTTTCAATTGGTTTCAGCCCCGTTCACTTTCGGACGACCCCAATAAATGGAATGCAATTTCATAAATCCATAGGGACAAATTATGAAAGATATCCAAAAAATGGGACGCCTCAATTTTGGCTCCATACCTCGTGTACCCCTGCCTACGAGAATTATTTGAAACCTAGTTTCATTGGTTTCAGCCCCCGATTCACTTTCGGACGACCCCAAATAAATGCGAATGCAATTTCATAAATCCATAGGGACAAATTATGAAAAGATATCCAAAAAATGGGACGCCTCAATTTTGGCTCCATACCTCGTGTACCCCTGCCTACGAGAATTATTTTGAAACCTAGTTTCATTGGTTTCAGCCCCGATTCACTTTCGGACGACCCCAAAAATGCGAATGCAATTTCATAAATCCATAGGGACAAATTATGAAAAGATATCCAAAAAATGGGACGCCTCAATTTTGGCTCCATACCTCGTGTACCCCTGCCTACGAGAATTATTTTGAAACCTAGTTTCATTGGTTTCAGCCCCGATTCACTTTCGGACGACCCCAATAAATGCGAATGCAATTTCATAAATCCATAGGGACAAATTATGAAAAGATATCCAAAAAATGGGACGCCTCAATTTTGGCTCCATACCTCGTGTACCCCTGCCTACGAGAATTATTTTGAAACCTAGTTTCATTGGTTTCAGCCCCGATTCACTTGCGGACGACCCCAATAAATGCGAATGCAATTTCATAAATCCATAGGGACAAATTATGAAAAGATATCCAAAAAATGGGACGCCTCAATTTTGGCTCCATACCTCGTGTACCCCTGCCTACGAGAATTATTTTGAAACCTAGTTTCATTGGTTTCAGCCCCGATTCACTTTCGGACGACCCCTAAATGCGAATGCAATTTCATAAATCCATAGGGACAAATTATGAAAAGATATCCAAAAAATGGGACGCCTCAATTTTGGCTCCATACCTCGTGTACCCCTGCCTACGAGAATTATTTGAAACCTAGTTTCATTGGTTTCAGCCCCGATTCACTTGCGGACGACCCCAATAAATGCGAATGCAATTTCATAAATCCATAGGGACAAATTATGAAAAGATATCCAAAAAATGGGACGCCTCAATTTTGGCTCCATACCTCGTGTACCCCTGCCTACGAGAATTATTTTGAAACCTAGTTTCATTGGTTTCAGCCCCGATTCACTTTCGGACGACCCCAATAAATGCGAATGCAATTTCATAAATCCATAGGGACAAATTATGAAAAGATATCCAAAAAATGGGACGCCTCAATTTTGGCTCCATACCTCGTGTACCCCTGCCTACGAGAATTATTTTGAAACCTAGTTTCATTGGTTTCAGCCCCGATTCACTTGACGACCCCAATAAATGCGAATGCAATTTCATAAATCCATAGGGACAAATTATGAAAAGATATCCAAAAAATGGGACGCCTCAATTTTGGCTCCATACCTCGTGTACCCCTGCCTACGAGAATTATTTTGAAACCTAGTTTCATTGGTTTCAGCCCCGATTCACTTTCGGACGACCCCAATAAATGCGAATGCAATTTCATAAATCCATAGGGACAAATTATGAAAAGATATCCAAAAAATGGGACGCCTCAATTTTGGCTCCATACCTCGTGTACCCCTGCCTACGAGAATTATTTTGAAACCTAGTTTCATTGGTTTCAGCCCCGATTCACTTTCGGACGATCCCAATAAATGCGAATGCAATTTCATAAATCCATAGGGACAAATTATGAAAAGATATCCAAAAAATGGGACGCCTCAATTTTGGCTCCATACCTCGTGTACCCCTGCCTACGAGAATTATTTTGAAACCTAGTTTCATTGGTTTCAGCCCCGATTCACTTGCGGACGACCCGAATAAATGCGAATGCAATTTCATAAATCCATAGGGACAAATTATGAAAAGATATCCAAAAAATGGGACGCCTCAATTTTGGCTCCATACCTCGTGTACCCCTGCCTACGAGAATTATTTGAAACCTAGTTTCATTGGTTTCAGCCCCGATTCACTTGCGGACGACCCCAATAAATGCGAATGCAATTTCATAAATCCATAGGGACAAATTATGAAAAGATATCCAAAAAATGGGACGCCTCAATTTTGGCTCCATACCTCGTGTACCCCTGCCTACGAGAATTATTTTGAAACCTAGTTTCATTGGTTTCAGCCCCGATTCACTTGCGGACGACCCCAATAAATGCGAATGCAATTTCATAAATCCATAGGGACAAATTATGAAAAGATATCCAAAAAATGGGACGCCTCAATTTTGGCTCCATACCTCGTGTACCCCTGCCTACGAGAATTATTTTGAAACCTAGTTTCATTGGTTTCAGCCCCGATTCACTTTCGGACGACCCCAATAAATGCGAATGCAATTTCATAAATCCATAGGGACAAATTATGAAAAGATATCCAAAAAATGGGACGCCTCAATTTTGGCTCCATACCTCGTGTACCCCTGCCTACGAGAATTATTTAAACCTAGTTTCATTGGTTTCAGCCCCGATTCACTTGCGGACGACCCCAATAAATGCGAATGCAATTTCATAAATCCATAGGGACAAATTATGAAAAGATATCCAAAAAATGGGACGCCTCAATTTTGGCTCCATACCTCGTGTACCCCTGCCTACGAGAATTATTTTGAAACCTAGTTTCATTGGTTTCAGCCCCGATTCACTTTCGGACGACCCCAATAAATGCGAATGCAATTTCATAAATCCATAGGGACAAATTATGAAAAGATATCCAAAAAATGGGACGCCTCAATTTTGGCTCCATACCTCGTGTACCCCTGCCTACGAGAATTATTTTGAAACCTAGTTTCATTGGTTTCAGCCCCGATTCACTTGCGGACGACCCCAATAAATGCGAATGCAATTTCATAAATCCATAGGGACAAATTATGAAAAGATATCCAAAAAATGGGACGCCTCAATTTTGGCTCCATACCTCGTGTACCCCTGCCTACGAGAATTATTTTGAAACCTAGTTTCATTGGTTTCAGCCCCGATTCACTTTCGGACGACCCCAATAAATGCGAATGCAATTTCATAAATCCATAGGGACAAATTATGAAAAGATATCCAAAAAATGGGACGCCTCAATTTTGGCTCCATACCTCGTGTACCCCTGCCTACGAGAATTATTTAAACCTAGTTTCATTGGTTTCAGCCCCGATTCACTTTCGGACGACCCCAATAAATGCGAATGCAATTTCATAAATCCATAGGGACAAATTATGAAAAGATATCCAAAAAATGGGACGCCTCAATTTTGGCTCCATACCTCGTGTACCCCTGCCTACGAGAATTATTTTGAAACCTAGTTTCATTGGTTTCAGCCCCGATTCACTTGCGGACGACCCCAATAAATGCGAATGCAATTTCATAAATCCATAGGGACAAATTATGAAAAGATATCCAAAAAATGGGACGCCTCAATTTTGGCTCCATACCTCGTGTACCCCTGCCTACGAGAATTATTTTGAAACCTAGTTTCATTGGTTTCAGCCCCGATTCACTTGCGGACGACCCCAATAAATGCGAATGCAATTTCATAAATCCATAGGGACAAATTATGAAAAGATATCCAAAAAATGGGACGCCTCAATTTTGGCTCCATACCTCGTGTACCCCTGCCTACGAGAATTATTTTGAAACCTAGTTTCATTGGTTTCAGCCCCGATTCACTTTCGGACGATCCCAATAAATGCGAATGCAATTTCATAAATCCATAGGGACAAATTATGAAAAGATATCCAAAAAATGGGACGCCTCAATTTTGGCTCCATACCTCGTGTACCCCTGCCTACGAGAATTATTTTGAAACCTAGTTTCATTGGTTTCAGCCCCGATTCACTTGCGGACGACCCCAATAAATGCGAATGCAATTTCATAAATCCATAGGGACAAATTATGAAAAGATATCCAAAAAATGGGACGCCTCAATTTTGGCTCCATACCTCGTGTACCCCTGCCTACGAGAATTATTTTGAAACCTAGTTTCATTGGTTTCAGCCCCGATTCACTTGCGGACGACCCCAATAAATGCGAATGCAATTTCATAAATCCATAGGGACAAATTATGAAAAGATATCCAAAAAATGGGACGCCTCAATTTTGGCTCCATACCTCGTGTACCCCTGCCTACGAGAATTATTTTGAAACCTAGTTTCATTGGTTTCAGCCCCGATTCACTTTCGGACGACCCCAAAAATGCGAATGCAATTTCATAAATCCATAGGGACAAATTATGAAAAGATATCCAAAAAATGGGACGCCTCAATTTTGGCTCCATACCTCGTGTACCCCTGCCTACGAGAATTATTTGAAACCTAGTTTCATTGGTTTCAGCCCCGATTCACTTTCGGACGACCCCAATAAATGCGAATGCAATTTCATAAATCCATAGGGACAAATTATGAAAAGATATCCAAAAAATGGGACGCCTCAATTTTGGCTCCATACCTCGTGTACCCCTGCCTACGAGAATTATTTTGAAACCTAGTTTCATTGGTTTCAGCCCCGATTCACTTTCGGACGACCCCAATAAATGCGAATGCAATTTCATAAATCCATAGGGACAAATTATGAAAAGATATCCAAAAAATGGGACGCCTCAATTTTGGCTCCATACCTCGTGTACCCCTGCCTACGAGAATTATTTTGAAACCTAGTTTCATTGGTTTCAGCCCCGATTCACTTTCGGACGATCCCAATAAATGCGAATGCAATTTCATAAATCCATAGGGACAAATTATGAAAAGATATCCAAAAAATGGGACGCCTCAATTTTGGCTCCATACCTCGTGTACCCCTGCCTACGAGAATTATTTTGAAACCTAGTTTCATTGGTTTCAGCCCCGATTCACTTCGGACGACCCCAATAAATGCGAATGCAATTTCATAAATCCATAGGGACAAATTATGAAAAGATATCCAAAAAATGGGACGCCTCAATTTTGGCTCCATACCTCGTGTACCCCTGCCTACGAGAATTATTTTGAAACCTAGTTTCATTGGTTTCAGCCCCGATTCACTTGCGGACGACCCCAATAAATGCGAATGCAATTTCATAAATCCATAGGGACAAATTATGAAAAGATATCCAAAAAATGGGACGCCTCAATTTTGGCTCCATACCTCGTGTACCCCTGCCTACGAGAATTATTTTGAAACCTAGTTTCATTGGTTTCAGCCCCGATTCACTTGCGGACGACCCCAATAAATGCGAATGCAATTTCATAAATCCATAGGGACAAATTATGAAAAGATATCCAAAAAATGGGACGCCTCAATTTTGGCTCCATACCTCGTGTACCCCTGCCTACGAGAATTATTTTGAAACCTAGTTTCATTGGTTTCAGCCCCGATTCACTTGCGGACGACCCCAATAAATGCGAATGCAATTTCATAAATCCATAGGGACAAATTATGAAAAGATATCCAAAAAATGGGACGCCTCAATTTTGGCTCCATACCTCGTGTACCCCTGCCTACGAGAATTATTTTGAAACCTAGTTTCATTGGTTTCAGCCCCGATTCACTTTCGGACGACCCCAATAAATGCGAATGCAATTTCATAAATCCATAGGGACAAATTATGAAAAGATATCCAAAAAATGGGACGCCTCAATTTTGGCTCCATACCTCGTGTACCCCTGCCTACGAGAATTATTTTGAAACCTAGTTTCATTGGTTTCAGCCCCGATTCACTTTCGGACGACCCCAATAAATGCGAATGCAATTTCATAAATCCATAGGGACAAATTATGAAAAGATATCCAAAAAATGGGACGCCTCAATTTTGGCTCCATACCTCGTGTACCCCTGCCTACGAGAATTATTTTGAAACCTAGTTTCATTGGTTTCAGCCCCGATTCACTTTCGGACGACCCCAATAAATGCGAATGCAATTTCATAAATCCATAGGGACAAATTATGAAAAGATATCCAAAAAATGGGACGCCTCAATTTTGGCTCCATACCTCGTGTACCCCTGCCTACGAGAATTATTTTGAAACCTAGTTTCATTGGTTTCAGCCCCGATTCACTTTCGGACGACCCCAATAAATGCGAATGCAATTTCATAAATCCATAGGGACAAATTATGAAAAGATATCCAAAAAATGGGACGCCTCAATTTTGGCTCCATACCTCGTGTACCCCTGCCTACGAGAATTATTTTGAAACCTAGTTTCATTGGTTTCAGCCCCGATTCACTTTCGGACGATCCCAATAAATGCGAATGCAATTTCATAAATCCATAGGGACAAATTATGAAAAGATATCCAAAAAATGGGACGCCTCAATTTTGGCTCCATACCTCGTGTACCCCTGCCTACGAGAATTATTTAGAAACCTAA
>NW_027420407.1:0-124621 GCF_009905375.1 Apium graveolens
GAGAACTTAGTTCTCTATATACTTTTGTTATTTTTTATTATGCCTTGTGTTAATTTCACGTATTAAAAAATGAAAATAATAAATTTGAATTTTGAAGAATAAATATACAAATATTTAAGAAATATTTATAAATCATATTTCAGTTAATTTCCATTTAAATCAAATTAATTTTGATTCCCTTAGAAATTAATCCGCTGCAAAATATTTAGCCGCGTTCTTGTCTTTAGGATGAAGAATTTAACATTCCAATTTCAACAACAAGTTTGCTGAAAGTTGCTTCATCCAAAGGTTTAGTAAAAATGTCAGCTAACTATTTTTCTGTTGGAACAAAAATTAGCTCAATGGTACCATTTGCAACATGTTCTCTAATAAAATGGTACCTTACATCAATGTGCTTTATCCTAGAGTGATTAACTGAATTAGCTATAATGGATATAGAACTAGTGTTATCACTCATGACAGGAATTTTGTTCAACACTATACCATAATCCAATAGCTGATTTCTAATCCAAAGCTCTTGAGCATAACAACTTCCTACAACTATGTATTCAGCCTCTACTGAAGAAGTTACACATATTGTTGCTTCTTGCTATACCAGGAGACAAGTCTTTATCATAGAAATTGACAGCTTCTACTTGTACTCTTTCTGTCAACCCTGCATCCGACAATATCTGCATCTGTATATTTAATAGCTTCAAAACCTGTTCCCTTGGGATACCATACACTACAAGAATAATGTCAATAGACATCACATTAGACATCGGTTAACTTTGCCACTGATCTTAAAAAAAGTATTGACATCACCCCGTTTTTGTGATGTCTTTGTTCTTTGTAGACATCGGTTATAATTAAACCGATGTCTAAAATTCACCAAAAAAAATAAAATTCGCGCCCACCTTTTCTTTCCCCGTTAGTGAAATTTTCATTCAGATTTTAGTTCTACATTCCCCCCAATCCCAATTTTCTCCCCCTTCTACATTCCCCCCAATCCCAAAATTCTCACCCTCTCCCATCTCTCTCTCCCATCCCTCTCTCTCCCCTTCCCTCTCATGAATTTGAATAGATATATAGGTGGTGAAATGGCGCTGGTTTCATCGAATTCAAAAGATTCATCTTCACTTCCTTCTGGATCCAGAGAATCCAATTACTACCGCAAACAGAAATCTCTTGGTCTCTTATGCTCAAAGTAATCTCTCTCCCACCTCCCTTTGTATACACAACATCCTTAATTTAATTTATATGCATCTGTTTTTTTTTTAAATTTTATTATAGTTTCTTGATGATGCTGTTGCCCGTCTAGGTATTCCTGATACCCCCTTTCTTTATTTTATTTCTCGATTTAATTTTTATTAAATTAATTTAGAATAATTTTTTTGATTTTTTACTTTAATTGGAGAGGTCTTGTGTGTTGAATTGTGTAATTCTTGTTTATATGTGAATTGTAATGAATATCGTGTTGTTTTTTTTGTAATTGGTTTAATTTTAGGTGTTGAGAAGCGAAGGTCTATGGTATTATTAATGTTCTTGAAAGCATTGGTGTAAGATATATGTTCCTCGCCTTTTCTTCCATTTATATTATTTGGGTAGGGAATCTTTCTGATTTTGATATTGATATGCAGCTTCTTACCAAGAAGACCAAAATCGTTATTCATGGAAAGGGTTTGGAATCATTCCAAAACTCTACAGCTGCTTAAGGTGTTTACTTTATCCAACTTATGCTTTTATAAAGAACTTGATTATTGAACTTGGTCAAATATCCTTTGATTGTATACTTATATGTAATAACGCGGTTTGTATTTTAGGCGGATGAAGTCTCCAACCCAACCAAAGAGCATCTGGTTGATGTAGTTCAGAGGCATTTCATGATGATGGTAATTTATGCATTTTTCTATAATAATCTTTTTAAATTGCGAACTTGTTAACTGTCATTATATAAATAATATAAATATTGTCCCAAAACTCTCCTCATGTTTAAGAGTGTTGAGATTTAGACCAGTCATAAGATTGTTCCGGCAACTGATATATAGTGTATGCTTGATTTTTCTAACCAAATAATAACTTGTTAGTTACTGCTACTCTTAGTATATTAGTTTTGGCTTTCTGCCTTTTAAAGTTCTAGTAATATACTACATATATGTATTGACTTTAAACAATTTATATGTTGTTGGTGAAGTAATTGGATGAGTTGCAAGTCATACCGGGGTTTGTGCACTCTGCTAAGCGATTGAAGATGGTGTGTAAATGACAACTAATATTGTCTCTTCCAGTAAAAAACTTGGGTTTGTTTACAAGATTTGAATACAGGAAGCTCCAAATATCTTGACGATAGTCCTAAAGAGATTTTAGGTAATTGTTGTCTAAGCAACAAGCGTTAAAATACTCATGTACTGATCCTTAAATCCCTTGTTCTACACGTTGAGTTTGAGGTTTAGCCATAAAGATCCAGATTTTTGTCCACCAAAAAAAGCAGTTTGGTAGGTTTAGCGTGTAATATAAGCAGCTTACTATTTAAGGTGTCCTTAGTGATACCCATTGGCAATTTTTTTTTTGGTAAGAGCAGTTCAACATTTTAGTTATTATCTTTATCCATTGTTTAATCAACATGGTAGCCTAAATATATTATGAAGCCATTAAGGCTAACATTCTATTTAAATTCCCTACTAACTGGTCTAGTTGCAGAGCTATTGCTTCTTTCTGTTTAAATTTGTTGAGTTTCTCTATTCTTTAATAGTCTATTCAGAATCATGATTTTGCTTTCTCAGGAAGGAAATTATGGAAAGATAAACAAGTGTATTACTTTCCCAGAGATGTTGGATTTGATTTCGTTTATGACTGTAGCAGATGATATTACATTACCTATAGATATGGTTAATGCATCTTTCTCCGGGCATTACATTACCTACTTAATGTAAGGTCAATTTTTTTTCCAATACTGTGAATCTTTGACGTAACAGTTCTCCAGTATCAGAATCAGAAACTTATTCAGCAGTTAGACGTGCAGAAGCATGAGTTGCACAATCTTGAAGGCAGAATAAGAGAACTTAAGGACAAATAGTCCACATATGATGAGATATTAATCACAGTGAACCAACAATGGAATCAGGTTGCTTCATCTTTTGCACGTCTCATTATTCTGCTGTCACTATATAATTTATGTTATTATTATTTTAACTATTTTCCTTGCTCTTCTGATGTAGTTGGTTGATGATTTTATTTTTCTTGGCGCACGTGTTGGGGCTGGAAAAAGTACAATACAGATGTTGGATCGTGCATAACGTGTGAGAGGTTTTTAACGATATTAGTTTACTTTGCATAATACTGGTGATCCCATAAATGCATTGATTAATTGTATCTTATCTATAATTTAGGTTCAGTTCCATCATGTCCTGCAGAGGAGATGTTTCTTTGTAGAATATTAGAATTGAGTTGTGGAAAGAGACAAAGCTGAAAGCATAAGGCAGGTTTTGCATGGGAAGCCATCCGGAGAAGGTCGGGAAACTTGCCTATTATTAAGTAATACTAAATATAAACATCGCTTATTATTATTATTCGCTAGATTATGGAACTCCTCTTGTTGCTTTTCGGCTATCTGCTCTATTACAATCTTAGATATTGTTGTTCTTTATAACCATTTAACATTGACAATGTGCTCTGTTACAATCTGGAGTATGCAGATACTGTTGTGTAGTTGTCTAAGATTGACAATATGATGAAAGAGGAGGCTAATAATCTGCATGAGGTGATTGAAATTCTACATTTGAAGCATAAAGAATATGCTGAAGATATGCAAGGCAGTTGGTTCAGGATAGATGACACTGAGGTAATGAGTCTCTTCTGAATGGATTATATATTCACAGTATTGGAAAAAAAATTGATCTTATCCCTTGTTTATCATTCATGACTAACTGTTGCAATATTTTTTGATAAAAGTTGGTTATTTTCTATCTTTATACATATAAAGAACATTAATAGATTTTAAAAACATGTAATTTTTAGATTTTTATTCACAAGTAGGTGGTTGTATCTTCTTCGTGAGTGTAAATTGGGTATAACAATGATAGCATGTCAATAGACAAGTTTATAGGAATGTTTATTAGTTGATACGAAAAGAGTGAATATTGTGAGGATTCAAATCATGTTCCATTTTTTGAACTTGTAAGTTTGTGATTTTTTCTTAATGTAGTGTACTATACATGATTATAAAAGATCATAAAGTAATGTACTTCAGAACTATATTAGAGCTCACTACAGAACAGTACATTAGAAGGGTTTACTTGATATTCAATAATCATAATACTGAAATCTCAAGCTGCATAAAATTTCAGTGGTACTTTTTGTTTGGAAAGTAACTCTTAACTGTCACCCAACTCACGTCTTTTAAACTTACTGCTTTTAGGAAAATTAGATTGTAGTGCTGTAAAGTTTATAAATTTCTGTTTCCTCTTACCCTTTTGTTATCGTGCAGGTTGAATCTCCCTTTCCACCTTTTGATAAGATAGGCATCAACTCAGTACAGAGGGAGGTTGAAGAAATTATTCTCGATATTTATGTTAGCAGGGATGACTTAGCAAACATATAACAATAGTTTGGTTTTGAACGATTCTGTAATAAAATTAGATACTTGATATTTATGTTGCTGAATATAAGTGTTTAGTTAGTTCATTATTTAAATACTTTCAATGAATAAATACTGATGTCAAAAAAATAATTGTACATCACTTTTAATATATAAATATTGATGTCTCAAATGCAATTGTACATCAGTTTTAGTGAAGAAAAACTGATGTCAAAAAAGTTGATATACATTGCTTTTTCCTAAAAAACCGATGTCAAAGACTAACATGTTCAACTCTAAAAGGAACATAAACATCACTTTGTTTGGGATACAACTGATGTCTACGTGCCAACATAGACATCACCTTTTACTAAATAAATCGATGTTTAATATCAGATTTTACATCACCTATATGAAAATATTCGATGTCTATGTGGAAAAAAACATAGCCCATTATATGTTTAATTTGTTGTAATAGGTGTAATTTATTTATTAAATTATTTATTTCTAACATTTTTTGTAAAAAATAATGCATGGACATCACTTTTTTTCCCAGAAATGATGTCTAATTAAGTAAAGACATCGGGTTATGGCCGATGTGTAGAATAGACATCACCGACATCAACATCGGTTGCCAAACAACATAGACATCGGCCAAAAAACCGATGTCTATGGGCATTTTTCTTGTAGTGATAATCCCAAGTTTGGAGTCCCATTTAGATATCTGAAAATTCTCTTTACAGCCATCAAATGTGATTCTTTTGGATTGGCTTGAAATCTTGTATACAGACATATTGCAAACATGATGTCTGGTCTACTTGCAGTTAAGTACAACAAAGATCCAATCATTCCTCTATAGATTGAAATATCTATACTTTTGTCCTTTTTATCTTATCCAACTTTGTAGTTGTAGACATAGGTGTAGATTCCGGTGAACAATCAATCATACCAAACTTCTTCAATAAATCCTTAAAATATTAAGTTTACCTAATGAAGATTCCATCACTTCTTTGAATAACTTAAAGTCCAAGAAAGTAACTCAATTCCCCCATCATACTCATTTCATATTCACTCTGCATAAGCTTAGAGAATCTTCACAAACATCGTTACTCTGCTTAAATCAAAGTTAACAATAAAAATTCAAAAAAAACCTAAATAAATTGAAGAGGGTTTTAGAGTTCCAAAATAAATCAAAAAGCCCCAAATAAACCTAATACATTAGGCATGTATTAGGCTTTAGTGGCTATAATTAGGAACATACCAGTACAATCGATTGGAAGAAGAGATCGTGTGAAGAAAATCACCGTGAATAGAGAAGAAAATCATGTAGATGGAAGAAAAAAATCGTGTTGGGGAGTTGAATAACTTATTTCCCAGAGTAACTAATGTAGGAGAAGAGTAACTGATACGGGATATAAAATTTTGGTATATAAAATTTTGGGGGATACTAAGAGGGAAATTGAAAAAGTTTCAGTCCAATCAACGACCTAGATACATATTTGCTTTAATCCAGCAATCAATATTATTCATTATTATATATATTTTTTAAAACTTAAAAATTAAGAATTAAAAAAAATATAGAATTCATCCATATATTTGTACATTTTTACTAAACAGACCGACAACCGTTTAATTTAGCCACCGTTGTAAGATATACTCACACACAACGGTTCCTACCTGAAATCATTATTGTAGGTAATATTATTTAATTAGTAGGTGGGTAACAGTTTCTTATCCAAACCGTTGTGTAATAAGTTTACTAATAACGATTTTTATTTTAAAACCGTTGTCTATAATCTAAAACAAAAATAAGTAATGCTCTCTAGTCAAACTTTTAATTTTAAAAAGGTCGATATTTGCGAGTGTATATGTTGATAAAACATTCAATGTTATCCATAAAAGTTAAATTTTTGCTACCGTAAAAGTTCGATAATCTGATTTGAACACATCGAATAGCTATGTAGACAAATATAATTAAAGACGTAGACAAACATATCATTATAATCAATAAATAACTATGTAGATTAAACTAACAGAGACGTTTGAGGACAAACATTCATTGAACACATAATACTTTAGGACATTAAGTGCTTGTTTGGAAAATTTGAAAATAATTAAAGATGCAGTTGTAATTACTATGTGCAGCGCGGTTCAGTTCCGGGGAGTTTTTGGCCAAAATCAAAATTAAAACCGCACGCCCTCGATTTTTAAAATTTAATACTTATAAGTTGAATTTACGACTTATAAGTTGATAAGTTGAATGTTAGTAAAAACGAAATTTTTCTGAACTTATTGATTTTTCTTTTCGTTCATTAATTTTTTTAAATAAAATATGTTTTAAAATGCTAATCTAATCTAAAATTAATGAATTTTATTTAGATGTTGAATTGTTGAATTATGATTTTATTGAAAACAAGTGTAAATCTATTTCATTAAAAGCATTGTGGTTTCTTATTTGGCAATAAATTTACCTTGTAATTTGTATATTTGTTGCCAAATAAGAAACTACAAAGCTTTCAATAAAATAAGTTTACATTTTTTTCAGTAAAATCATAATTCAACAATCTAACATCCAATTAAAATTCATTAATTTTAGATTAGATTAACATTTTAAAACGTATTTTTCAAAAATAAAGTTAATGAAAAAA
This sequence comes from Apium graveolens, assembly GCF_009905375.1. NCBI lineage: Eukaryota > Viridiplantae > Streptophyta > Magnoliopsida > Apiales > Apiaceae > Apium > Apium graveolens. Next base: position 7,204 of record NW_027420407.1, read on the forward strand.
GGAAAAATCAAAATAGGTTAAAAAAAAGTACATCGTTACTAAAATTCTTATTAACTTATAGGTCGTAAATTCAACTTATAAGTTGGGTTGACTCATAAGGTGAATTATAAGTCGGAAACAATAAGTCCTAATTATGAAAAATTTAAATTCTATCATTCATATGCAATAATTTGATATATTTTACAAGTACATGTACAATAAAGAATATCAATACGTACACTAACATATACACATGATACTTAGGATTACGAAATATCAAAGTAGTTATAGGGTTTAGGGATTACGGTTAAGATTTATGGATTAGGGGTTAACAAAGTAGTTCAACGGTAATGATAACAACTTGGACTAACATAAAATCACACAAAAATAAAAAAAACTACATCTCTAAAATGGTTAGATTTTATCATCCGTACAGTTAGATCGTTGAAAGAGTAATATTCTAAATTAATCGGGTTGAAATTAGGGTTTAAAGTTTGGGGTGTAGGGGTAAATGATAATGCTTAGTAAGAAAGTTTCGATTAATATAAAAGCACATCAGTACATCTTTTTCTATAAAGGGTATCGATATTGTAAATTAATTGAATATTGTCAATGGTAATCATATTCGTATTGGAAGGACATCCCTATGTTTGAATCGTTGAAAAGGTGATTTAAACATCCGTATAATTGGATCATCGAAAATGTTTACAAATTTAAAAAATATCAATAAACAGGATATCAACTCGAAAAAGTTAAACTTATCGCTAGTCAATTATATATAACAATTTATAAAAAAACTATATAATCTAGTGTTGGGCAATAGTTTTTCCAAAACACCATTATATAAAACAATATATATTTGGGAACTCCCAACTGCTGATATGATCAGGTTGTAAAACAAATAACATGCTAAAAATAATTAGATGATTTGTTTATTTATCGTTTAACACACATAATTTAAAAATCTTGAAGTTAAAAATGATATTAAAGACATTCTAAGCGATCCAAAGTACACCAATATCTCTGAAAGAACAACATCACAATTTTTCTTGTAATATAACTTTGATATTCTTATTATCAATATACCATTTTGTTAAAATAATTTTTGTTTATTTATATTTTAATAAATTATGTAATTTATTCATCTATATCGATTTAGTCAAATACATAAAATCTAAATTATCGTGGTCCTCGAAAATAAATGAATTTGTATTATTCAAAATATTTTAATTTATCGACCACATATTTCTTATATAACAATTTAACTGAAATGTAAAAATGTTAGTAATTATGTTATTTCAGACATATCGTTGTTAAGACAATTTTATCTGAATTAGAACATATTCATATACTTGTTAGTTAGGCCGTTCATTCATGTCTCTGGTGCTCTCAAATCCGTTAACTCAAATCTATTCTCAAGTTTGTGCTAATACTCTCAAATCCGTGCTCCGTACTTTCAAGTCTTCAAATCTCAGTCACATCAAGAATTCAAGACATCAAGAGTTGAAGAACTCGGGTTTTACATTTCTTATCATACTTGAACATGTAAGTACAGTATTATAAGAATTTAGGTTATATATATACTGTGTTTTGAATTCATTTTGATGAATTCATTTTTTTGTGATTCTGAACTTCAATTAGGGTTCATTTGATTTGGGGGGATTATAAAGACTTCACAATTCATTTTGAAGAAGCTATAAGGAGTGAAATTGAATATTACACTTGGGCAGGTTAGTACAGTAATTTAAGAATTCAGGTTATATATGTCCTCTATTTTGAATTCATTTTGATGATTTTTAACTTCAATTAAGGTTTAGTTATAAAATTTGGGGGAAATATAAAGATTTCACAATTTAGCTATAAATAGTGGAATCTGAGGTTCTATTCAGACTTTTAAAAGATGGATAGATCATGGTTAAAAGAGGATAGAAAAACAAAAGATTTGAAAATAGGAGTGGAAGATTTGTTAATATTTGCATTTGAGAATGGGTATAATGTAGAAAAAATCAGTTGTCCATGTGTAAACTGCACACATAGTAAATCATGGGGAGCACATATAGTTAAAAAATATCTTTTTCAAAATGGTATTGATCAAACTTATACATGTTGGATATGGCATATGGAGAATAAATCCGTAGAAATTTCTAATGAAACCGACACTTCAGAATCTATCAATCAAGTCACCTCAGGAATGGGTGAACGTGATGAGGACGACGATGATGATATATCTTCTCATTCTTCTAATTTCATCAACCATGTTAAAAGTGAACATCAACCATGTTAAAAGTGAACATCAACCTCTTTATCCTGGATGTGCGAGGTACACTAAGATGAAAACTTTGATTCAGTTATACAACTGAAAAGTGAAGCATGATATGTCTAATTCATGCTTCAGTGATATTCTATTATTACTTGGGTCTTTACTTTCGGAAGGCATAACATCCCATCTTCCTTCAATGAAGTAAAGAAAAGCTTATTTGCATTAGGAATGGGGTATGAAAAGATACACACATGTTCGAATAATTGTCTGATCTTATATCGTGGCAATTTAGATGAAGATGAAACTACTTGTCGCGTATGTAAGGCCTCTAGATGAAAATTGATCAAAAAAGGAGATGAACTTGAAGGGGACCCTGCTAAGGTCCTATGGTATTTTTCGCCGAAACCAATATTATGAAATTGATTCAATACACCTCATATTGCAAATGACATGACGTGGCATGACACCGAGCGACAAAATGATGGTAAAATGAAGTATCCAGCTGATTCAAAAACATGGAAGGATAGCGACAAAAAATGACCTGATTTTGTATCAGAGACTATGAACCTTCGATTAAATTTATCTTCTGATGGTTTCAATCCTTTTCATGGAAACCGTACTGATTAGTCAAGTTGGCCTCTTTTGCTATCAATTTACAACCTTCCTTCATATCTTTGTATGAAAAGAAGGTATATTATGCTCTGCTTATTCATATTAGAATCGACAGAGCCTGTAAATGATATCGACGTGTTCATTCAATCACTAATAAAAGATCTGCAAGAGTTGTGGCGTGGGAAACAAATGTATGACGCTTATAAGAAATAGTATTTCATCCTTAAGGACATTTTATTATGGATAATAAGTAATTTTCCTCCCTTAGGAACTTGCCAGGAAATGTAATTAAAGGGTATAATGTGTGTACTATTTGTATTGATGAAATAATAGCTACTAGGCTGGTTAATTACCGTAAGATGGTAACTATGAGGCATCGAAGATGATTGCCCCGTTATCATCCTTATAGAAGGTAGCAATCAGCTTTTGATAACACTGTGGAGAAGGTGGTCGCCCCTGTTCTGATAATACTATGAAACTGTGCTTGGAACTTTACTAAATATTTCGAGGAACAAAAAAGATAGGGAGTCTGTCTGTCTTGATATGGATAAAATGGTAATAAGAATGGAGCTGAGACCAAAGAATCTTGGAAAGACAGAAAAGGTACCGGTGGCGTCATGGAACTTATTTCATGCAGAAAAAAATAGTTTGCTCATCATTTCTTAAAATGAAGTTGGCAGATGGATTTTGTTCAAATATCAATAATCTTGTAAACATGGAAAATATTGGGCTTTTTGGAATGAAATCTCATTATTGTCAGACGATACTACATCATTTACTTCCAATCTCAATTCGTCCAGTACTACAAAAACAAGTGAGATGCACAATTATTAGATTTTGCCTTTTCTTCAAGGCAATTTGCAGTAAAGTGATTAATATAGACAAGTTATAACAAGTGCAGAGTAAGTTAGTGGAAATATTATGCCAGCTCGAAAAACACTTTCCCCCTCCTTTTTTTGATGTAATGATCCATCTCTTAGTTCGTCTCGTGAGAGAGGTTAATATTTATGGGCCAATATTCCTTCATTGGATGTATCTCTTCGAGAGATATCTGAAGGCATTTAAAGGATATATACGGAACCCGCTCATCCCCAAGGTTGTATTGTTGAGGAATACATTGCCGAAGAGGTGGAGGAGTGTTTGGTAAATTTTGAAAACTTTATCGTACGAGTGTCATAAAAAGCAAAGTATGGGCAGAATGCAAGATGTCTATCTATTGCGACATTGATGGGCAGAATCAGAATTATTGGATGACCATAATAATGTACCTGAGGAGATAAGGTGAATTACTGAAGGGCCCAACAAGAATATCCCTACATTTAGCGAATATAGAATTAATGGTGTTACGTATAGCACCAAGGAGCATGGTGACACTCGACAAGTTCAGTGTAGTGGTGATTGTCGCTGCAGACACAATGCTTGTGGAGGGTAAAGAGAAAAATATTGAACATACTTCACATAATTACTATGGAGTTATAAAAGTATATGGGAGTTAGACTACAACAAATTTAGAGTACCAATTTTTCATTGTAAATGGGTAGATATGAACGAGGGGGTTAAGGTAGATAATTTGGGATATATAATTGTTAATTTGAACAAATTAGGTTCCGTAAATGATCCTTTCGTGCTAGGGAAACATGTTAAGCAAATTTGTTATATTGATGATCCTCTTGAAAAACATTGGTATGTCGTGTTGAAATTACCGGAAAAGAACTATTTTGAATAATGTGATGATGAAAATGATGGATCAGTAGAATTAAAACTTGAGAATGAGCTACACGTGCCAGTGTTTCACAATGTTTGACGACCTTGATCAGGAAAAGCTAGTTATATGTGGGACATAGATGAATAGATTCGAATCCCATGATGATTATTATTACCTTCTTTTAAGTTAAGTTATCCATAGTATTACCCCAGCATGAGTATACCTCTCTCCCTTTTATCATTTATTTATTCGTATATCTTTTTTTATTTCTCAAATTAATATTTGTCATATTTGTATTTTAATTAATTCTTGTCAATTACGAGTACTTTTTTAATGTATATGAATTTAACATTTTTTCTTATATTTTTTATAAATGATTTATCACACCAGAATTTGCCATTTTCTAATCTATGGCACAGCTTTTTCTTGATTATTTCGAATGTCTGGCATTCATATATTGGATTCAGTATCATGTAATTATAGGAAAGTACTAATGATGGGCCCTAAACCCTATTAATCTTAAATATTTGTAACCATGTTCAGTTTTTTTTTTAATTTTCTTTCAGTGACCAATGTGATTATTGAGCCAAATTGCATTATTGCCCGTTTTTGCCCATTTTCGTGGAAAAACATATTTGATTGCATTCTTGGTTGTATATGGACATGCTTAATTAAAATAGTTGGCCACTTGTTAAGGGTTTAATGGGAATTATGGATCGATTAAGGTGTTCAATATATGATACACTCCTTCATCTTTGCCAATAAATTGTTACATTTTTTCGCTTAATTTTGGAAGCTTTATATGGCATCATTAGAGCTTAATTAGATTTTATATTTTTTGATTAATTATCTTGTGAAATTGGAATATAATTTGATTTGTGAATTATCCAATTGAAATTAGTTGTTGACTTGAGGAAATATTGTGATAGCCAACTTAATTGAGTTTTTTTGCTAGTCTATATTAGTTGGATGATTTTTTATTAGCTAGTCATTGGTTGGATTCTATTGGATTATTTTATGGGGATTTGACATGTACCCGTCAATTGTTTTTAACATTAGTCAGAGACAAGTGTTACTTTGTATTTAACCATCTTCTACCTTGAGTTTACACAACAGGCAACAAGAACCAAACCATTGCATATTTGAGTTACCAACAAGTTTTTTTCATCTCAAAAAGTTATCTATTATTTGAGAGATGAAGAAATTAAACTGATGAGTTGTTAACCTTTTGGGAAGATAAAATTAAAAATAGGAGGGATAATGATTTTTTTTAAATCATTGCATAGTTGTTTAATATTTAACCATAATCATAAACACTTGTCTAAATTACACAACATAAATATTAAAATCATTGTCTTAAGCCAACGGTTTTATGGTGTTGTCCTAGCAATCTAAGACAATAGACGAACTATTTGTTGTATGATTCCATAGGAGGATACAACAAGGACAACCGTTTTTCAACTGATAGGTTACTCTTGTTGTTTGTTCACAAGCTCACACAACAATATTTTTTTAGGACAAGAGTATTTTTTTAACCATTTAAGTGATTAAATATATGTTGTAGTGATGGTGCCTAGCTTCCTCCTAGCTAGTGTTAATTATATATTGCTCTTTTAAAAACATTATAAACTCTAGATTATTTAATCTTGAAGAAGATAGTGAAGAACTTAAATTGTATTATGACAAGATTGATATTTGTGAAAATGATTGTCTATTATTATAGATTAGACTAGTTAAATTTGATAAAAACAAATTAGCATTCTTGTTAATATAGAAATAATTATTGTGGAATAAAAATATTTACCTTCATATGTAATATATCTTATACATTATTATAGTATGATATTAACATTCAAACACTAAACCTTTTTATTGGTCTGCTCTTTTCTATTAAAATATTATTTCAATTTAAATTCTTTTTACTATTTTAATTTATATAGATATCTAGAACCTACTTATGTGACAAAGTAAAATATTAAAATGAAACAATAACATAACAATTCTAAAAAATTATGCTTGCATATAGCATCTTATTAAATTTTTATTGTATTTCAAAGAATATTATGTAATTATTTTAGTATATAAAATTTTAGCACAAGGCTATATTTTTATCCCTAATTAAGTCCGCAGCTAGCTCAATGTATATAATTGGTACTTGGATATATGAAACAATTGAGCGCCGCATCAAATTTAGGGTTTACTTTACATTTCTTCAGGTATCTTGCTTGTTCTATCTCCATCTTCTTTACTAGTGATTGTATGGTATGAATAAAACTGAAGTACAGTCTAGATTTCTTTGTTATTGATTATTAGATGTCAATCTTTACATGTATATATCATGTTTCTCTATGGTCTTCGTCCTTGTACAAGTGTATATATGTAATTAGTTACATTTGTGTTCATATATATATATACATTTATTTTTTTGACTTTGTGTTTTCATTAGGTGTTTATATATGATAGGTAAAACAAATTCTATAAACTTCTGTTTGTGTATGTGCAGATGTGTATGGAAATTAGATATCCCTGGAAGTAATAACCTGCAATAACCACATTGTGTCTCGGATTTGTACTGCTTTATATCTTAGAGTATGATTACAAGTATTTAGGAGTTGTAATTGACTATTTGATTAATTGAAAATTGTTAAAATGCAATATTTGATAGATGTTTATATTTTTTAATTGTTAATTCACTTTTTAGGCCTAGTCCCCCAATTTCCCTAAGAGCCTCTACCACCGTATACATAACTCTACCTACTAGGAAGCATGAGTCCAGGTTAAGGGTACCTTGGCAGTGTGTATTAGGATACAAAATTGGGGTGTGAGGATTTATCCTGATAATTAGTAGTGAATCATTTGTATCATATCATGGGGGAGTGAAGGATGGGGGAGTGATGGAGAATTAATGGCTTAAGAATTTTTTTTTGTGCTTTTTACCTAGGGTTCGGTTTGGGAAATAACCAATCTGGTTAAAGACTACCAAAATAAATTGAGTAAAAATTTGGCTGCATTTTACCACGAGTACGTAGTTGAGTACACAACAATCAATCTGAATTATGAGTACAAAATGACTTGGAAAGACATGGGTAAGACTACTTTTACCACCAATTCAGTTATTACTCACCTAACAATCAACAATTCTTCTACTAGTTAAGTACTCAGTATTCTGTATTATGACTAGATTGACACCAAGTACCACTTTGTTAGAAAATCCAAATCTATAGAACAAACCTTTTAATATAGGAGCCTTATTTAATCTTAGTGGAACAAGCATGATTCGAGTTTGACCAAAAAATTTCAAAAATAATTATCAGAAAAGCTTCAAAACTCTACAAGGTGATGCCTTAAAGCATGTTTTAATTTATGTGAGTGTTTGGGGTTCAAAATGACCCGAGATACATTTATAAATCACTAAGAATTTTTTTAATCTTGGATATAAGTATTTAATATGCGTAGTAGTTGGGGTTCTTATTATCTCATTGAAATTTTCTTCTACTTTATTTGATGTTCTTGACTTGCATTTCTTCATTGCCTCAGTTGTTCCTTACTATTGTCCGAATTTCTAAGTAATCATGTCCACCAATGCCTATGCTTCATCTCTGAAGAAATTTGTTGGACCTTTCCAAACAAAGTGTCCGAGGTCAAATGATAGGTCAAGATCAGTAATGTTCCAAGAAGAAAAAGCCGAGTTCGCTGCTCCTCAAAATGCTATGGATGCGGTCAATAACGTTATTGAGGCCTTTGAGGATGTTCCGGAGCTCGGTGAGAAGCATCATTCAAAGAGAAAAAGGATAATTGGAACAAAGCATCCTAAAATAATGGAGTCAAATATTGAAAAAGGTTCTGGTGATAAGGGCAAAGGTCCAAAGAAGAGCTTAGTCCGGGTTGGAAACCATTCTATTAAACAACTAACGACTATTATGTCTGAGATTCCTACTGATGAGGATTGGACTAGGATGGAAGAATCTGGGTTGAATTCTGTCTTGCAGCGAGTTGCTGAGCATTGGGGCCATGTGAGTTTTAACTTCATTATTTTTTTGTCACTTTATATGATTTTTTTCCTAATACATACTACTTTCAGCTTGGATCTTATATGTCAGGGGCTATTTCAATAACTTTTGAGGATCTCAAGCAGGCTAATGCTGAGATAAAGGAGAAAGAGGATCGTGTTAATGAGTTGGTTTCTGAGTTAGAAGAGCTAAAGACTCAATATGCTACGAAGGAGTCTAGTATGCAAATAAAGCTAAAAGAAGAGGGGGACCGAGCACACAAGGCGGAGAAGGAGTCAACGGATCTACGTTCTGAGCTCTTTGACTTGAAGAAGAAGCTTTCTGAGGAGAAACATAAAGAAGCCATTATTGCTGAATTCAAGAAATCATTAAGACCAATCCAAACGCCAACTATTGATGATGCTGGCTCTTTGGATATCCTTCGTTCTTGGATAGTGGCTGAAAAAGATATTAAGACCAATCCAAACGCCAACTGGCACAGTTTTGTGAAAGAGTTCCTAGCTGCCAAAACTGCAATTGAGCAAGGAAAGGGAGAACCTACCCCATTCGATGGTCCGAGTCCCAGCTTCCTTCCGGCTCTAACAAAATTCAAATAATTGATTATTTATTATTATTCTTGCTTTGAGGTCATTCCCTTATAATTCTGAAACTATTTACCTTCTATTATGAAACTATTTACGTTTTACTTTACTGTAATCTGAGTTGTTCTCTTGTCTTCAACTCGGAATCAAACTTCACCTCGATCGACTAAAACAAAAAAGGGCCCACCCATCCTTGCTTGTGTTAATTATACGTTGCTCTCTTAAAAATCACCTTTTTGTTATTTGCCTATTTGTTTTCTTTTAATTGTTTGCCTTCAAAAAATTCTCTAAGTGGTATTTGTTTTATTATTTTCCATGTTCGAGTAGGCATCAAGGTCTGACCTAGTTTGTAATTTTCTTAATAAAAGGCGGTATTTTTAGCTTTGAAGTTGTGCCTAGTCCGACTAGGTAACTAACCTAGGACTAGTTATAACCTAGAAAAAATATTAAGACCAATCTCAATGCATATTGATCTAAATTCCAATACCGAACTCTATGCATATCCACCGGTGTACCATAATTAGGAGGCACGTCGTTGACGATGTAGTTATTGTCGAGACTCCGTTATTGATTTTTTCTCACCATGTAAAATCCATATCGTATAGATTTAAAAAAATCCGGAAGCATACACGTGAAAATTTATAGTATCCAAATTTTTCCACCCATTATTTTTTATAAGTCTTACAAGGACAAAATTTAATGTCATTTGTCAAACCAAACCTTTTTACTGAATCTAAAAATTCTTCTATACCATTTTTATACTCTTCCGTTCATGTAATGTGATCACTTTTTATACGGATAAACATCCAATCATGATTTATATTTGACATCTACAATATCAACAAACTATAATTCAATTTTACTTCACCATAAATTCACTATAAATCGTACAAAATGTAAAATTAACATATCTCATATATATGCATAAATTCACCAATATCATTCTTTCTAGAAGTAGATATAAAAAGTATAATTTAATATATCTCATATATGCATAAATTCACCAATGTTATTTCTCCAAAGTAAATACAAAACATACACACACACAAATCACACATAAAGTTCACTTTAACTACCGTAAATATAACAGTAAACAAATTAAATATAGAACAATGAGATTAAATAACTTAAAATGAGATTAATACCTTTCAAATGATGAGATTCATGAAAAAATTTCTTCTTTTTGTTCTTGTTCTTCCTTATCTTTATTTTCTTTTTCTTAAATTTTTATCTTATCTTCAATACATTACCACCACACCATCAAAAAGTAAAAATATGGTGGGTCCATTTTTAAATCTTAACATTTTTCACCAAAATTGGCAGGAAAAACCTTTGAGCTGGAGGACCCCTTTTCCTGCGAATATCGGTAGGAAAAAACCTTGAATTATTAATAAATTTATAAAATTGAAAAAATAATATTTATTTTGGATTATACATGGGCTGCTCATACTGAGGGTGAGGTCATATCATTATAAAGGTTTCATCCCTTCCTACAAAGATTGTTAGCTTTTACTAGGTGAAGGTGAGGGTGTGAGGGTGGGAAGCCAAGGGGAGCCCTTGATGCAAGAAAAGAGAGATTATCAGAGAAAAGTAGGTACTGAAGAATGGGAAGAGCCCATTGTTAGTGAGTTAAGGGATGTCAATGAGGCTGACAAGAAACAACTATTTCAGCAAGAATATCAAGATGTCTTAAAACCTATTTATAAATCTGAGGCATTTACTCACCCTATTCCAGCTTATCAAGTATTGGCTGAACAAGACTATGTGGTTGCTGAGAGTATTCTCAAATTGGTGCACACAACTTCTTTCATGCAAAGGGTTAATGATGCAATCACTGCCATGCCCTCCACAACTGGTGATGATTTTGATTATCCTACTGGTGGTTCTGAAGAAATTTTTTGGGATGATGATGATGATGAAGTTGATTTCATAAACACAGGGGGACAAGAAGGCCCTAGCTCAAGAACAAACACTCTATCATGGATGTTTAACAAAGAATGCAGTGAACATCACTTCGAATCCACTCTCTTCAAACTAATTCACTAGACTCAGAGAGCTCTTCAAGCTACCACATATGCCAACACCAAGAGTCTTCTTCAAGCACACCTTGAGTCTCTTTAATTACACAAAATCCAATCTCTAAAAAAAAATCAATATGTGTTTGAATTCAAGACAGAGTTTGGACAAGTCAAGAAGGACATCTCTAAAAGATTGGAATCTATGTTTCCTGCAACTACATTGTTAGATATCAACAGACAACTCAAGTAAAACTCTTATTTCAGTAGCAAGGTGGATTCTTTGGGCACCAGGCTAAAGACTCTAGAAACCTCTATCACTTAAATCCAACTTCATCAAGCTCAACAAACACTGCTTCTTTATAAATTGGTGGCTGTACAAACCTCAACCTCTGCTCAACTTGATGCTAACAAAAAGGGGAAGAAAGACTCTATCATTATAGTTAGTCAGAGAGAGTCAGCTAGTGAGGGGGAGAAAGTGTTCAACATGAATGTCAACAAGGTAATAGTTTCGGCAATTACCTTCACAAAGCCACCAATACTAGACAACATTAATCTAATCAAGATAGCAGCAGCTGAACTGGAGTTTAGTGAAAAATGGGAGAAGATTGATAACAACATTGAAAAGAAGTTTGGTCTAATTGAGAAGCAAGACAAAGCCTTCTCTCATTTCTCTCAATTGAGAACAATTTCAGCCAATGACATGACCTTAGGAAACATGGAAAGGGGTCAACCCTTATCAATTAAATCTCCAAAGGCCAATATGATTTTTCAACCAACGAGAAACTATCCAAAGAACTCAGACAAAAATCCTTTGGACCTGTTCTATGAAACTCTCAAGCCAGATGAGAAAAAGCTGCTTGGAAGGTCTATTGCTTTCTTCAAAGATCCCAGAGATTCAGTCTTAAAGAAAAGGTTTTCCAAAATCTACAGGAATGGTAAAATGATTTGTGTGGTGTTTGGACATCCAAAATTTGCAGATGCTAAGAAAGAAGAAAAGGTGAGGCTCAAACAATAATAAAAGCAATAGATTGTGAAAGCCTACCTCTTCCAGATCTAAACATTCCAATATAAACCAAATATAGGAAAACATAGAAGAGAGCAATCAAGAAGATCAAGCCAATTAAAATTCAATCCGAATCACTGGCCAAACCCAATCCAACTGTCAACAAGGGAGATCAACTCTTCATCCGTGACATCAAAGAATTTTCAGATATAAATCTTTATCTGGATGAGCTGGAAGAAGTAAGAGCTATTGATGCCTACATGCACCTTCCAGAGAGATTGGTTTTTAGGTATCAGGGTGGAAAAGAGCTCACTTGGCCTCTTTAAAGGATTCTCAATGAAGAATAATTTTGGATCCAATGTTATTGAAAAAAGATGGTACTGAACAAAATTAAGGAGATAAGGAATAGCTGAAGAGGGCCAAATACACAGAGAATAGAGTGAATTTGAGGCCATACTGGTTGTTGGAGTTTAAAGATGAGAAATACACCAGAAGATTCTTCATATTAGAAGATTAGCTGAAATTGTAAGCAATAAAACTCTCATGGAGATTCAAGAAATGCTGGATTAGACAAATGAAGATGAATCTGAATTTTACAGAAACTCCAATGTCAGAATGAAGAAAATAATGTGAAATTGGGAAATAAGTTCAGAGAGTCAAGGAAATAAGCTAAATTTGTTCAGTCTAGAGGAGCACCTTGAAAATGGCTTGTGATATTCTCTGTAAACCTTCCTCAACATAATTTTCAGTAAATAGAAGCACTTGTTAATTTTATCTAATAGTATTCACTGTGTATTCAGAGGGTGTTTTATTATCATCAAGTTTCTCTTAAATTTATGCCTACAATTCCAGTAGACATAAATTGGTGGTGATTGTTAGGAATATGTTGTGCACTTGATGGTGAGCTAAACAAAATACCTTAGTAGATTTGATTTAGTGATTTTATAGATTTCTATGGATGATCACTTTAACATCCAATGAAAGGGTAGCTTATGTATTAATAAGTTTAAGTAGCATATTTCTACATATTGTAATGCCTTAGAGAACTAGATGTTGAAGAATGTTTTAAGTCATGTTGACTACTAGTTTGATATGCAATATAGGTTGGCTAACTGTAAATATTAGATGCCTTGTAATCTTGTATAAGTGAAATAGAGTTAACTTCTATGAAGATAGTCTCAACGGATGTTCCACAAGGCTTCAACGGATGATCTAACTGAGTTTCAACGGATGAAAAAATTCAAAAAAGCAGTTGAGAGTGACTTGATAGTCACATGCGTTGATTGTATGCAAATGGAATGTGGTAGCCTATTTACATGTTTTAGAAAACAAAGAAGCATTTCCAATTCCATGTTAAACTGAAGATATTCAAAGATGCTGGATAGAAAAATGAAGGAGCATAAAATTAGACTAGAAACATTTTATCTTATTTGTTTGTCTTTTTATCACATAACTTCGTGATATATAAACCAAGTGTAGAAAGTAGAACAAAATTGAAGTAAGTAAGCAATTACAAGAGAAATAGAAAAGGCTACATCTGTAAAGAATTTATCTATTCTTTGTAAGTTCAACTTGTAAGAAGCTTTGTGGATATATTGCATCATAGAGTTCTGAAATTAATATATATCTCTGGTGAAATATTCAATCCACCATAAATTTTTTAATACATACTACTTTCAGCTTGGATCTTATATGTCAGGGGCTATTTCAATAACTTTTGAGGATCTCAAGCGGGCTAATGCTGAGATAAAGGAGAAAGAGGATCGTGTTAATTAGTTAGTTTCTGAGTTAGGAGAGCTAAAGACTCAATATGCTACGAAGTAGTCTAGTATGCAAATAAAGCTAATAGAAGAGGGGGACCGAGCAGACAAGGAGTCACGTTCCGAGCTCTTTGACTTGAAGAAGAAGCTTTCTGAGGAGAAACACAAAGAAGCCTTTATTGCTGAATTCAAGAAATCATCTTAGTATGGTCAGGCTATTGCTGATGTTGGCTCTTTGGATATCCTTCGTTCTTGGATAGTGGCTGAAAGAGATATTAAGACCAATCCGAACGCCAACTGGGACAGTTTTGTGAAATAATTCCTAGCTGCCAAAACTGCAATTGAGCAAGGAAAGGGAGAACCTACCCCATTCGATGGTCCGAGTCCCAACTTCCTTCCAGCTCTAACAAAATTCAAGTAATTGATTATTTATTTTTATTCTTGCTTTGAGGTCATTCCCTTGTAATTCTGAAACTATTTCCCTTTTGTTATGAAACTATTTACGTTTTACTTTACCGTAATCTGAGTTGTCCTCTTGTCTTCAACTCGGAACTGAACCTTCACCTCGATCGACTAAGACAAAAAAGGGCCCACCCATCCTTGCTTGTGTTAATTATATGTTGCTCTCTTAAAAATCACCTTTTTGTTATTTGCCTATTTATTTTCTTTCAATTGTTTGCCTTCAAAAAATTCTCTAAGTGGTATTTGTTTTATTATTTTCCATGTCCGTGTAGGCATCAAGGTCCGACCTAGTTTGTAATTTTCTTTATAAAAGGCGGTGTTTTTAGCTTTGAAGTTGTGCCTAGTCCGACTAGGTAATTAACGTAGGACTAGTTTTAACCTAGAAAAAATATTAAGACCAATCTCAATGCATATTGATCTCAATTCCAATACTGAACTCTATGCATATCCACCGGTGTACCATAATTGGGATGCACGTCGTTGACGACGTGGTTATTCTCGAGACATCGTTATTGATTTTTTTCTCACCTTGTAAAGTCCATATCGTATAGATTAAAAAAATCCGGAAGTATACACGTGAAAATTTATAGTATCAAAATTTTTCCACCCATTTTTTTTATAATTCTTACAAGGACAAAATTTAATGTCATTTGTCAAACCAAACATTTTTGCTGAATCTAAAAATTCTTTTATACCATTTTTATACTCTTTCGTTCATGTAATGTGATCACTTTTCATACGGATAAACATCCAATCATGATTTATATTTGACATCTACAATATCAACAAACTACAATTCAATTCGAAGAGCTCGTTAGCCTCCAAGTCCTGTTGAAGGACAAGATCATGATAGTCTATGGGGGAAATAGACCGAATGGACCACTCCTTGGCAAGTTTTGTATTACCAACGGTTGAGTCCTTCCTCCGAATTCCCCAAGCAGGCTGAAAGAAGGCCTCCGATTTTTGTTTTGTACGCAAGGGTTGGCTGGGGTCTTCCTCGTCTCCTTCCCATGCCTGGAGAAGGAACTCTGGAAGAAATCCCCAAGACGCGGGTCCTTGAAGACCTTCCCATCGCGCTTCATCCTGGTTATTTCCAGGTCTTTAACCTTGGTAGCCTCTTCGATCCTCTCAGCAACTGCAATGAATAAGTAAAGTGGATTGAGAAAATAGTAAAATAAAAAAGTGGGAAAAGTTAAGATAACTAGAAAAAGGAAGAAAACGTACCTTTTTGAGGAACGGGAGAAAGGCCACGTTCCACAAGAACAATCTCCCTGATAAGATCCCATGAGTGGGATGTCCCATTATCCTGGGTAAGGAGGTTGAAGGCCCTGATCTCCTCCTCAATTAAAACTATGTCATTCGGGCTCCCATCCACAGCTTGCCCAAAAGATGAGCGAAAGAGGGTGCCCCAGTCGCCGCCCTCCCAAAGGACGTACAAAAACTCCTTCTTCCACCCCAAGTTATTGTCAGGGATGGACTTCCCATTCACTATGTCGGGGACAATGAGGCGTTGGTTCAAATAAACCCACCCCGGATTCTTGTCGGGGCTGTTCTTGAACTGAATTTTTTTTTGAACACAGCAACTGAAGTAGGGACGTTGTGCTTGGCGCATTGCGACATGTAACAAAGAATCAGCCTCCAAGAGTTTAGATGGAGTTGGCAAGGGCTGATGCCCACATCGGCCAGTAAAATAGGGATAAAAGGATGTAAGGGGAGTTTGATACCCGCCCTTAAAGTGTCCCTAAAGACGCATAGAGCGTCTTTCTTCCATTGGCAGGCCCTGTCGGCCGGACCCGCAAGAACCAACTTGAAGGGCTCCTTGATCTTGAAGATAGTTTTCATCTTATCACTACAAGAAATTTACAATCAGACAACACTTGACAGACAATGGTTAAAAAAAAAACCGTCATCCTAAAAAATCATATAACGGTGAATTGAATTTGCAAAAAAAACAGTTGTGTGAGCTCCAGAATAGACAACGGATATCCATCTTTTTTAAACTGTTGTACAAGTTGTATCCTCTCATCGAGTCAGGCAACGGTTTTTTAAATATAGTGTTGTTGTAGATCTTTAACACAACGATTACAAACCGTTGTTACTGTGTTAACGTATAGGGTTAGAAGACAACGGTTTTAACATTACATTATGTAATTCAGACAACGGTTTTTTAGAAAGGTTGTCCTCTAAACCATCAAACAACGGAATGAAAACAGTTGTCTGAGGAATTTCAATGGGTACCACGTATTGAGGTGGCAGCACGTGATAGGTGGTAAATCATTCACAAGGATTGCTGAGGTGGCGAAATGAGAGCCCTTCATTGACATGAGATTTGATATCGGCCGTTAGATCGAAAAATAGCTAATATTCTTATACAACGGTTTTATGTTAAAACAAAAGTGTTGTCTTAGTTAGTCTCATACAAGCTTTTAGGTATTACGTTGTGTAATTCACACAACAGTTTTTAGAAGGGTTGTCTTAAAAACCTTCATACAACGGAATAAAATAGTTGTCTAAAATAGTTATTTTATAATTTAAATGGGCACCACCTGATGAGGTGGCAGCGCATGATAGGTTGTAAACATATTACTCGGATTGCTGAAGTGTCACAATGACAGCCCTTGATTGAAATGAGATTAGATATTAGCCGTTAGATTGAAAAAAGCTGATATACTTACATAACGGTTTATAATAAAAAAAAGCGTTGTCTTAGTTTGTCTTTACACAATGGTGTTTCGAGGAAACCATTATAAAAGTATTACTGTATAAAATGAGATTCCCGATAACAAAGTTCAATTTTTAAATGATTTTTTCGATGATCCAACCGTACGAATGTTAAGATATATCAATTTTAATCATATGAAAAAATTATTAAAAATTTTAAAATTCATCTTGCATGTCAGGATTAGAAAAATCTGGTAAAAGTACCCATCCCGACAACGAGACTCGTTCCCGATTTACAGGATTAATTTTTTAAAATGATTTTTCGACGATCCAACCATCCGGATGTTAAGATATATCGATTTTAGTCATAAGAAAAAATTATTAAAAAATTTGAAATTCATTTTGCATGTCAGGATTAGAAAAATCTGGTAAAAGTACCCCTCCCGACAACGAGACTCGTTCCCGATTTACAAGATTAATTTTTTAAAATGATTTTTCGACGATCCAACCGTACGGATGTTAAGATATATCCATTTTAGTCATAAGAAAAAATTATTAAAAAATTTGAAATTCATTTTGCATGTCAGGATTAGAAAAATCTGGTAAAAGTACCCCTCCCGACAACGAGACTCGTTCCCGATTTACATGATTAATTTTTTAAAATGATTTTTCGACGATCCAACCGTACGGATATTAAGATATATCGATTTTAGTCATAAGAACAAATTATTAAAAAATTTGAAATTCATTTTGCATGTCAGGATTAGAAAAATCTGGTAAAAGTACCCCTCCCGACAACGAGACTCGTTCCCGATTTACAAGATTAATTTTTTAAAATGATTTTTCGACGATCCAACCGTACGGATGTTAAGATATATCGATTTTAGTCATAAGAACAACTTATTAAAAAATTTGAAATTCATTTTGCATGTCAGGATTAGAAAAATCTGGTAAAAGTACCCCTCCCGACAACGAGACTCGTTCCCGATTTACAGGATTAATTTTTTAAAATGAATTTTTGACGATCCAACCCTACGGATGTTAAGATATATCGATTTTAGTCAGAAGAAAAAATTATTAAAAAATTTGAAATTCATTTTGCATGTCAGGATTAGAAAAATTTGGTAAAAGTACCCCTCCCGACAACGAGACTCGTTCCCGATTTACATGATTAATTTTTTAAAATGATTTTTTGACGATCCAACCGTACGGATGTTAAGATATATCGATTTTAGTCATAAGAAAAAATTATTAGAAAATTTGAAATTCATTTTGTATGTCAGGATTAGAAAAATCTGGTAAAAGTACCCCTCCCGACAACGAGACTCGTTCCCGATTTACAGGATTAATTTTTTAAAATGATTTTTCGACGATCCAACCGTACGGATGTTAAGATATATCGATTTTAGTCATAAGAACAACTTATTAAAAAATTTGAAATTCATTTTGCATGTCAGGATTAGAAAAATCTGGTAAAAGTACCCCTCCCGACAACGAGACTCGTTCCTGATTTACAGGATTAATTTTTTAAAATGATTTTTTGACGATCCAATCGTACGGATGTTAAGATATATCGATTTTAGTCATAAGAAAAAATTATTAGAAAATTTGAAATTCATTTTGTATGTCAGGGTTAGAAAAATCTGGTAAAAGTACCCCTCCCGACAACGAGACTCGTTCTCGATTTACAGGATTAATTTTTTAAAATGATTTTTCGACGATCCAACCATACGGATGTTAAGATATATCAATTTTAGTCATAAGAAAAAATTATAAAAAAATTTGAAATTCATTTTGCATGTCAGGATTAGAAAAATCTGGTAAAAGTACCCCTCCCGACAACGAGACTCGTTCCCGATTTACAAGATTAATTTTTAAAATGATTTTTTCGACAATGCAACCGTACGGATGTTAAGATATATTAATTTTAGTCATATGAAAAAATTATCAAAAAATTTGAAATTCATCTTGCATGTCAGGATTAGAAAAATCCGCTAAAAGTACCCCTCCTAACAACGAGACTCGTTCTCGATTTACAAGATTAATTTTTAAAATGATTTTTTCGATGATCCAACTGTACGGATGTTAATATATATCAATTTTAGTCATATGTAAAAATTATTAAAAAATTTAAAATTCATCTTGCACGTCAAGATTAGAAAAATCCCGTAAAAGTACTCCTCCGAACAACGAGACTCGCTCCCGATTTACTAGATTAATTTATAAAATGATTTTTTCGACGATCCGACCGTATGGATGTTAAGATATATCAATTTTAGTCATATGAAAAAATTATTGAGATATTTTCCTATCAACATAGTAATTTTTTAAAATGATATTTTCGAAGATCCAATTGTATTGTGATATATCGATTGTAATCATATAAAAAATTATTCAAAAAATTTTCAATTTATCTTGTATGATTTATAATGAAAATCAAATAGAAGTGCAATTCCAAAAATTAAGACTCTTTCTTGATTAAATAATTAATTTCTTAAAAAATATTTTTAGGATCATCTTGCACAATGTTAATATATATTAACTTTAGTTATGTAGAAAAATAATTTAAAATTTTCAAATTTGTTTCAAATGATTTTATATAAAAAATTATGTGAAATTATTTAAAATAAAAATTATTCTGTTAATATAGAGTAAAAAATAGGTATTTAATTATAATATATAATTAAGAAAAATAATTTATGATTTCTTCATTTTTCACAAAATTTTTTATTTCCCCCCTTTAATTTTCATTTCCCTCTCCCTTCTAATTTTCATTTCCCCCGTTACCTCTCCCCTTCCCCTTTGTTAGATCTGATCGGTTCTCTCTCTCCCTACTCTTCCATCTCTCTCCCACGACTCTTCTCTCTTCACTCTCCTCTCTCCACCTTCTACTTGGTTTTGCTTAAAATCACATGAATTAAGTGTGTATTATGATGGGTTTAGGTTTTTGAGTTTTCAAACCCTAACCATCTCACTCACCCAATCTTGTTTCTCTTTTACAAAATTGCCTATGAATTCAGCTCAACTATTAAGATTCAGTTCAAGGTTAGGTTCTATATTTGTTGTGCTTAATTTACTCCATGGGTTTCGTCTTTTGAGGCCTTGGAGAAGAAAGAGACTGAGATTTTCCCTGTCCGAGATGGTACAAGTAATATTCTGAAGCACAATGAGATTCTGGTTCCAATTAGAGGATCCCAACAACTAGATGAAATTCTAAAGGAGTTGAAACAAAAAATTGGCAAATTAAAGTAAGCTAGATGTTGATTAAGCTCAATTTCTTTTGATATATGGTTACATTTTCTTTTCATCTACTGCTGTATGTTTTTGCTTTTGAAATGCTAGTGTTTTATGCTAGTGCCTTTATCCCCAAGCCCTTAATGCTGCTCTTAATCCCCAAGCCATGGCTTCTCTCCAACAAGCACAGGTCCTCTTTCCATCTCTCTCTCTCTCACTCTCTCCCTCTCCACCCTCTCTACTCTCTCCCTACCCCTCTCCACCCCTCACGTATGTTGTGACTGTAGCTGTTTACACGCCCCCTGATTGACTGTGGAACTGATACAACGATTAATGGACTTTTGTTGTTTGAGGGTATTGAAGGCATGTTATGATGCTTGTCATTCAACTTCAACAGCTAAACTTCTGATACCACAAGGAGAGTGGCTGACTGCTGAGCTTGATTCCTGCTCTTTCCGCTGCAATCGTTTTAATTAGAGTTTGAAGGAATACAATTAAATCAGTAGATTGTTCTTGATAATATTGGGGGAATGTTGTTGTTGTTTATCAGGTAGTAATATGTACTATTAAGATTATGTTTACTAGTGTATATCATGATATTTTTAGACATTCTTTTATTCATTTTAAGTATATTTTAGTTTGAAAATATATTTGAAGAAATTTATGATTAAGTAGTAATTGTTTAATTACTATATTTAATTTGATTACTATAATTTAATTTTAAGTAGCATATGAAGTAATATGATGTATGAGTAGTTTTTTTTCTTTTATTAAAAAGTATGTGATTGTGGGTTTTTTAATTATATGTAGATTTACGAGTGTCAAAAATTAAGTTCATGTGTCATTCTTGTCATTAGCACTGCTTATGTCTTGTACAGGGCATCTTTATTCCACTCATGAATGAAAGATGTGAACATTAGTATTCTACCTCATGGCTGCTCTTGTTGTTGTACATTGTTGCTGTAAGTTTTCGTGGACTTAAAGGACCTGAAATTCCAGGGGCACGGCGTGAAGGTTTGGCTGCAAACCACCCTGTTGTTTTGGTACCTGGCCTGAGTAATGTTTATCATGTTCAAATATAACCTAACAGGCTAACAAACTAAGGACCCAAACATAATAAATCAAACTATCAAAGCCCGAAATAGCCATGCTAAGATAAAATCCAGTTTATAGCCAAACCAATCTAATATGTGTCAATATATATAACAAAATAACAGGGATGATCCCCTTAAATTCTCATGTGATGTTTTTTTTAGTTCACGGTTTCTGTTCCTGATGCATGTATACATTTACTCTCTCGTCAATTGCTTTGAAAGAATAGAATTAAAAGTTTGATTGTTTAAATTAGTCATTGTTCATGTAAGGTGAATATAAGCTTTATATTTTGTATAGCCCATACATAAACTAACACAAATGTTTTTTTTCTGATGAATGTTTAGGCAAGGCAATCACTTATCATCAGAGTACTTTTTCCTATGCTTGCTCATCCCCGTCATCCTGTAAGTTCTTATTCTCTACTTTATCTTCATGTATAAACATATACAGATTAAGGTTTGAATCATTTCTTGAAGAAACTAATATTTTAACTTCTACTAAAATCTAGCCAATATTGGAGAAACTAATTAAGGTCAGAAATAACTTGTAAGATATCGTCAAAACAGAAAAACAATCGCTAATAAATTAATAATGGTGATTTAAGATGTTAGGCTGCTTATTAATGGCTGTAATTTCCGCCAGAACCTTAAGATTAATTTAAAAATGTGATTTTGTTAATGTTATATATGTATCAGCTCTGGAGAAGAGACATCGAGTCCCCTCTGCCTAGAATCGGTTTAATAAGTGAGTATCGATCAGACCAACATTGTCAGTATAAATGCATACATAAATATATATCTGTGATGATATATGTGGGTGTGAATATGCAGGGATGAAATTCAACGAATCAAAGCAGCAAATCCAGATATCAGCCACAGAGAAGCATTTAGTGCTGCGGCTAAATATAAGTATCCCCTTGTTATAAATGAACATCAGGGTTCGGACTTCTTGATACAATGATTAGGCTAATATGAAAAAAGAAATCTCTCTTTTTTACCAATTTCACTTCATCAGTGGGCACATTTTCCACCCATCCATTTTGGTCTCATGACTGCTGATCAAACTACTGCCAAGAAGATCTTGAGTTTTAGGTTGTGTTGAACATTGCAACCTTTATATTATTATTTTTAGCTTGGAGAGCAATGTCGGTTTAGAATAGTGATAATATTTACTGTTTGCCCAATACTGCAACTTTCTGATGATGGTTGATTGAAATTTAAGTTTAAGAACAGTCTTAATTCTTTATGATTGAGATTCTGTTTCAGGAATTTGAGCCACCTGTACCTGTTCATCCTGAGGTAGACCCAAAAACAGTAGCTTAAGTTATTCTGGGGGGAGGTGCTGGAACTTGTCTGTTTCCACGGACTAGCAGAAGAGCTAAACCAGCTGTAAGTGATTATTTCATGTGTGTTTGTGAAATAGTTTTTCCTGTGGTTGCTTATTATACATTGAGTTTCTTTTAGGAAGTATGTATTATTTGAAATGCAGAAATTATTTCACATGGAAGTAATTATGAAGATTATATGTAATGTTTGGTGAGGTAGCAGAGACTTACAAAGATTTTGCAGCTAGCCTTCCTGAAGATGAGTGCCGGTTATGCGGTTTATGACTATGATTTTGTGACCTTAGAGAATTAGCACAAGAGCAGAATTTTATTCATTTCATGGTAAGTACAAAATACAAGGTCTTAATTTTGCTTTATTTGCATTCCATTTCATTAAGTTCATTTATTTCTCATGTGTATATGGTTGCAAAGGTGTCCTGATACTGTAAAAGGTACGGAGCAAAATGATTTACGCAAGCTCTGACAGATTCAAGAGGGAACTCGATGGCATCCAGTTTGAGTTGCAAGCCACTAATCCAATGGGACTTGATGTTTTCAATAGCTGAGCCAATTAAAATGTATAGAGAATCTTTAAGTTATACTTCTAATTCTTGTAGAGAATTTTTGTATTGTAAATTTAATTTCAATTGTGAAATAACAATTGGATTGTCATAATACAATTTAATTTTAAAATTGGTTTATTTCAAACAATGAAATTAAATTTGTAAATAGTTGTGTGAAAGCCACTTAAAAAATGATAAAAACCGTTGTATGTCTCACTGCACATATTTTTTTTAAAAAACTGTTGTCTTTTAATATTTTTTACAATGTTTTAAATCTTTTACTCCATTGTCTTTTAAAAAAACATTCATAAAAGAAGCTTATAAACGGTTGTTTATGACAATATCGTATAAGGTAACAATAATGGTTTTTCTACAAAACCATTGTTGTTAAGTTAGATAGACAATAGTTTAATAAAGAAACAGTTGTTTTAAAAAAGTTCCAACAATGGTAAATATAGAGTACCCGTTGTGCCTTCTTGATTGTAACCACTATTAAAAACGGTTGTCTAATTTCTCTTATTACAAGGGTTAAAACAACCGTTGTCTGGTATTCTATCACACGAGTGTTGGATAGACAACGGAAACTATACAGGTCA
The DNA here is from genome assembly GCF_009905375.1 of Apium graveolens. NCBI lineage: Eukaryota > Viridiplantae > Streptophyta > Magnoliopsida > Apiales > Apiaceae > Apium > Apium graveolens. Next base: position 31,067 of record NW_027420407.1, read on the forward strand.
CACAACGGTGCAAAACTGTTGTATGATTGCAAATATGTTGTAGTGGTAGTACTCCTGGGGGGGCTATCTAAATTCTCTCCAATTTAATTGGAGGTTCCTATTGGAGGAACAACTCCCCTCAAAACCCTAGTTGAGATTCCAGTTACAATTAAAGCTAGGAGTTCAATTTCCAATGACCCTGCTATGGGAGAGGCAAGTACATCACTTTCAGGTGACGGTGTTTTGAAAGAAGCAAAAGGTTTTGAGGATAGAGTACATGACATTAACCTAGCAAACTCCCCTCCAATTCCAATGTAGGTTCCCTCCAATAGTGGAGAACAACAAACTGTCGTAACCACAGCTCAAGTTGTGAGTCAAACTGTGACATCTGTCACAGGTGGTTCAACTGAAGCACTACCATCCACTTCAAATCCAAATGATCAACCATCAACTTCTCGACCTCAACCTCATCTGATTTCATAATGGTTGTAAGAAGGTGTTTCTGATACTTTTGGCTCCTGAAGCTCTCAACCACCATTATCAACTTCATCAAATCATCAACTTCAAGCTCTAGAACAACAAGTGTCAACTTTGCAATCCTCAAATGATTCACTCATAGCTCAGCTTCAAGCCTTAACTTCTCTACTGCAGAGTCAAAAAAATGACATCAAATCCTTGGTAGACTCCCAAAAGTATCTACAAATGCAAAACTCATTTCAATTGAGAGCTATCATGGGTTCCTTGAATGTTCCTCTGCCTGCTCTACCTGAAGCTGTGAGACCATAAATTCCCAATCCACTACTCAAGCCTGCCAACAAGACTAAGGGGGAGATAGAAGTTAGGATTCACCAATCAAAGGAAACTGGAAAATCTAAAGAAACTCACTTTTGTCAAAGCTCTTCACAAGCTAAATTATCTTAAGATATTGGAAAAGACAGAGTTCTTAATGCTGGAGATGGACCATGTCAAGATCAAGAATTCAATGAACTTCTAGCAGTCTTGAGGATGTCTCTGTTAGTGTTTGTGCCCTAGAGACAACACTATGATGTTTTAATTTAAGACATTTGGATTATTAATGTTTATGTTCTATCGATTATTTCCTTCATAATTTATTAATTCTTAATTTACTTCGATATAAATGTTAGATTAATAAATGTCCTTGGAATATGATATGCAATTCTATATCTCTAAGTACGTGACTTAAAAATGAGATTATGAGAATAGTATCAATATTCCTAAAGGTCCCTATTCGAGTATTATTATTAAGGGAGAATAATAATTCATTAAGACTGGTGTGTTTATTGACTGATGATCACATCTCATTGATCATAGGTATAGTGATACTAATGTCAAAAAATAGGCTATGTAAATGTACATGCTACTTGACAGACCCGATGTGAGATTCTACATGTCTGTTGTGTCATAAGTAATTCTCACAGCGATAATAATGTAGTGGTCCTTAGACCTGAAGTCATTATATTTATATACGAGAATTGATATACATTGATTCTTTTAAAAGTTATCCTTGACCGGGTAATGATAAAAGTGGACATTGGGTATATATTATGAATTGTATGAGAAATATGAATGATCTAGGTGGGATTTAACCCTCTTATTTTAGGAGTGATATTATTGGCCTCTTTTGTTAGCTAGACTATAAAATGTGTGGCCACACTCAAATATTGATTTAATATGATAGTCTACTCACTAATCAATGGAACTTGGATTACACTACGATGAGGATGAGACATTACATGCCTCTAGTTTAATTTATAATATTTGGTTAAAGGGATTATATTACATTGTGCATTATTCATGAAAGGTTTAATCGATCACCGATTCAATTATTATTACTTGGGTAAAAATGATGTATTACTAGATGTCGCTCATTGTTTATGATTTTAAATTAGATTTATAATTTGTTGCCAAGTAATAATAATCTATACGGTCACCCACAAAGAATGCTTGAAGAATTAATAAATTTAAATTGGATTTAAATTAAACTAAAGTAGTTTGAATTATTTATGATATTAATTAAGTATGACTTAATTAATTAGATAAATAATAATATTAGAATTTACTAATATCAATTATGAAATTTAGTTCTTAAATAATTAAGCACGACTTAATTATTATATAAACTTCTAATTAGTTAAGAGTTATAATTCTTTTTCTACTATATATATAATATCTCTTGTGTGGCTCATTTTATAATCAAGACTTTTACTAAAACCCTAGCCACCAAGAGAGAAGATGGAGAGGGCAAGATGAAACGAGTTTGTGCTAGTACACATCCAATCTTTTAGTTCAAGAATTCATGTGGATACCGATAGAACGTAGATCGCGAGAATGTAGATCTCCTCAGAAAGCTTCTTCTTCAAGTAAAAGAGCTCGGAGCGTAGATCTGTGGACTCCTTCTCCTCCTTGTCTGCTCGGTCCCCCTCTTCTTTTAGCTTTATTTGCATACTAGACTGCTTCATAGCATATTGAGTCTTTAGCTCTCCTAACTCAGAAACTAACTCATTAACACGATCCTCTTTCGCCTTTATCTCAGCATTAGCCCGCTTGAGATCTTCAAAAGTTATTGAAATAGCCCCTGACATATAAGATCCAAGCTGAAAGTAGTATGTATTAAAAAATTTATGGCGGATTGAACATTTCACCAGAGATATATATTAATTTCAGAACTCTGTGATGCAATATATCCACAAAGCTTCTTACAAGTTGAACTTACAAAGAACAGATAAATTCTTTACAGATGTAGCCTTTTCTATTTATCTTGTAATTGCTTACTTCAATTTTGTTCTACTTGCTACACTTGGTTTATATATCATGAAGTTATGTGATAAAAAGACAAACAAATAAGATAAAATGTTTCTAGTCTAATTTTATGCTCCTTCATTTCTCTATCCAGCATCTTTGAATATCTTCAGTTTAATATGGAAATGGAAATGCTTCTTTGTTTTCTAAAACATGTAAATAGGCTACCACATTACATTTGCATACAATCAATGCATGTGACTATCAAGTCACTCTCAACTGCTTTTTTGAATTTTTTCATCCGTTGAAACTCAGTTAGATCATCCGTTGAAGCCTTGTGGAACATCCGTTGAGACTATCTTCATAGAAGTTAACTCTATTTCACTTATACAAGATTACAAGGCATCTAATATTTATAGTTAGCCAACCTATATTACATATCAAACTAGTAGTCAACATGACTTAAAATATTCTTCAACATCTAGTTCTCTAAGGCATTACAATATGTAGAAATGTGCTACTTAAACTTATTAATACATAAGCTACCCTTGCATTGGATGTTAAAGTGATCATCCATAGAAATCTATAAAATCACTAAATCAAATCTACTAAGGTATTTTGTTTAGCTCACCATCAAGTGCACAACATATTCCTAACAATCACACCCAATTTATGTCTACTGGAATTGTAGGCATAAATTTAAGAGAAACTTGATGATAATAAAACACCCTCTGAATACACAGTGAATACTATTAAATAAAATTAACAAGTGCTTCTATTTACTGAAAATTATGTAGAGAAAGGTTTACAGAGAATATCACAAGGCATTTTCAAGGTGCTCCTCTAGACTGAACAAATTTAGCTTATTTCCTTGACTATCTGAACTTATTTTCCAATTTCACATTATTTTCTTCATTCTGACATTGGAGTTTCTGTAAAATTCAGATTCATCTTCATTTGTCTAATCCAGCATTTCTTGAATCTCCATGAGAGTTTCATTGCTTGCAATTTCAGCTAATCTTCTAATATGAAGAATCTTCTGGTGTATTTCTCATCTTTAAACTCCAACAACCAGTATGGCCTCAAATTCACTCTATTCTCTGTGTATTTGGCCCTCTCCAGCTATTCCTTATCTCCTTAATTTTGTTCAGTACCATCTTTTTTCAATAACATTGGATCCAAAATTATTCTTCATTGAGAATCCTTTAAAGAGGCCAAGTGAGCTCTTTTCCACCCTGATACCTAAAAACCAATCTCTCTGGAAGGTGCTTGTAGGCATCAATAGCTCTTACTTCTTCCAGCTCATCCAGATAAAGATTTATATCTGAAAATTCTTTGATGTCACGGATGAAGAGTTGATCTCCCTTGTTGATAGTTGGATTGGGTTTGGCCAGTGATTCGAATTGAATTCTAATTGGCTTGACCTTCTTGATTGCTCTCTTCTATGTTTTCCTATATTTGGTTTGTATTGGAATGTTTAGATCTGGAAGAGGTAGACTTTCACAATCTATTGCTTTTATTATTATTTGAGCCTTACCTTTTCTTCTTTCTTAGCATCTGCAAATTTTGGATGTCCAAACACCACACAGATCATTTTACCATTCCTGTAGATTTTGGCAAACCTTTTCTTTAAGACTGAATCTCTGGGATCTTTGAAGAAAGCAATAGACCTTCCAAGCAGCTTTTTCTCATCTGGCTTGAGACTTTCATAGAACAGGTCCAAAGGATTTTTGTCTGAGTTCTTTGGATAGTTTCTTTTTGGTTGAAAAATCATGGCCTTTGGAGATTTAATTGATAAGGGTTGACCCCTTTCCATGTTTTCTAATGTCATGTCATTGGCTGAAATTGTTCTCAATTGAGAGAAATGAGAGAAGGCTTTTTCTTGCTTCTCAATTAGACCAAATTTCTTTTCAATGTTGTTATCAATCTTCTCCCATTTTTCACTAAACTCCAGTTCAGCAGCTGCTATCTTGATTAAATCAATGTTGTCTAGTATTGGTGGCTTTGTGAAGGTAATTGCCGAAACTATTACCTTGTTGACATTCATGTTGAGCACTTTCTCCCCCTCACTAGCTGACTATCTCTGACTAACTATAATGATAGAGTCTTTCTCCCCCTTTTTGTTAGCATCAAGTTGAGCAGAGGTTGAGGTTTTTACAGCCACCAATTTATAAAGAAGCAGTGTTTGTTGAGCTTGATGAAGTTAGATTTAAGTGATAGAGGTTTCTAGAGTCTTTAGCCTGGTGCCCAAAGAATCCACCTTGCTACTGAAATAAGAGTTTTACCTGAGTTGTCTGTTGATATCTAACAATTTAGTTGCAGGAAACATAGATTCCAATCTTTCAGAGATGTCCTTCTTGACTTGTCCAACCTCTGTCTTGATTTCAAACACATATTGATTTTTTTTAGAGATTGGATTTTGTGTAATTAAAGAGACCCAAGGTGTGCTTGAAAAAGACTCTTGGTATTGGCATATGTGGTAGCTTGAAGAGCTCTCTGAGTCTGGTGAATTAGTTTGAAGAGAGTGGATTCGAAGTGATGCTCACTGCATTCTTTGTTAAACATCCATGATAGAGTGTTTGTTCTTGAGCTAGGGCCTTCTTGTCCCCCTGTGTTTATGAAATCAACTTCATCATCATCATCATCCCAAAAAATTACTTCAGAACCACCAGTAGGATAATCAAAATCATCACCAGCTGTGGAGGGCATGGCAGTGATTGCATCATTAACCCTTTGCATGAAAGAAGTTGTGTGCACCAATTTGAGAATACTCTCAGCAACCACATAGTCTTGTTCAGCCAATACTTGATAAGCTGGAATAGGGTGAGTAAATGCCTCAGATTTATAAATAGGTTTTAAGACATCTTGATGTTCTTGATGAAATAGTTGTTTCTTGTCAGCCTCATTGACATCCCTTAACTCAACAACAATGGGCTCTTCCCATTCTTCAGTACCTACTTTTCTCTGATAATCTCTCTTTTCTTACATCAAGGGCTCCCCTTGGCTTCCCACCCTCACACCCTCACCTTCACCTAGTAAGGTGGGACTCCACTTACTCATTTTTACCAAGATGGAAAAAATAGCTTGCATATTTTCACTCATTTCCTCTCTTTTTTCCTGAGAGCAACTCAGCCTCTCACTCTATTCACTTCCTTCCCTCAATCCTAGGAGTAATTGTGAAACTACTAAATTATCTGCACTTGTAATATTAGTAGAGGTTTCTAGTGGTGCAGAGATAGTCAACGGATGAGAAACATCCGTTGAAGTAGTAGTTGAGAGTTTCAACGCATTACTGCTGTTAGGCACATCCATCGAGATACAATCACTAGTCAACGGATGAACAATATCCATCGAGATAGTAGAAATGAAAGAGTTAGGAGTGGAAACTACTGTCACTATATGAAACGGGTCAATAAACATCGGTTCTGCACCGATGTTTAAACTTATCAAAACTGATGTCTAGGTGGGTGTAGAGAAATATCACTATTTTTTACATCGGTTTGGCACTGATGTAAATACACTTTTATACATCAGCTTTTACTTAGGAACTGATGTCTATTTATATCAGACACATCGGTTTATAACCGATGTGAAATTAGGCCCGATTTTTGTCAAAATAGCCAACAGTTTTCAAGTGATATGTTAAAGGCACAAACTAATGTATGTTTATATCAGGAACAACAGTTTCATATTTAGAACAGATGTAATATCCATGTTTTTAAATCAGTTTTGAAGGATCTATGTGATGTGTAATATTCAAATATTTTCTATCCAAATAATAAAAAAATACCAAAATTGCATCCAAATTTGCAAAGCATTTAAATTGCCATATATATTACAAAATGTTGCAATATAAAATGTTCAGCAAGTCATTCAACAATCTTCTAGGTACTACATCCCCATATATACCAAATCCATCTACATTCACTAAAGATCTAAACAAATTAAAAAAACTTCCCAAGTACTAATCTATTGCAGGTTCACAAAAAAACCAAATTACACCCACATTCAAGACTATTGTCAAGACCAAATTATAGTGCATAACATCCACATAATATACAAAATATGGGCAAACTGATGGTTCATAGTAATTAGAATATAACAACCACATCCTAGCGACTGGAAATCTTGGAATCCATTCAGCTAGTCATCAATGTTTAGACAAATTCCTAGATATAATCAAGGCACTCGCAACGAACAACATCAAGCTCCTGATCTGTGTAACTCTTCCGAGTCTTCAGAGCCCAGTGTGAAAATTAAATCGAGTATAAACGAAGTAAAAATTAGAATCCACAGCTAATTACAGAAATTATTTTAAAGGGAGAGTGCGCAAATTGAATAACCCAAGAAAGTAAAATGCATCATAAACCTTGCTTATAAATTTCATTTCCTTGTCCTCCTTTATGTCTCTCATGTAGCTCATGTCTCTCCACATTCATGCCCTTCAGGTTGTTTAGGGGATCCCTATTTGAATAGTAACTTAATTATCGATCCGCAAGAAAATTAAAAAAAAAATCATAACTAAAGTGCAAGATACTTGCAAGAAGATATTTAACTTTAGGATTTTTGTTTACACGTCAAGTTTGAGCATTGTATGCTCTTACAGCACAATAGAACAATATTTAAATTACTATCAAACCAGGTAAATATTACTATATAAATCAAAATCTGACGGCAAAAAATATTACCGTACTAATGCTAATTTTAGCGCCTGAAACTTGTTCGAATACAACAGATTGAGAATAAAAATTTCAGATTCTTAAATCATTGCCAAAATCCAGTGATAACTATTTTAATTATAAAATAATCAAAGTTAGGTTTTATATAAACTAATTTGATTGATGTAAAAAAGAATTTGACAAGAACAAAATATTTTAGAGGTCAATTATTTTGTACAAAGAAATGGAGTGTTCTAAATTAGAGTGTCCAGCTCAGGACACACATTTATGGTTTTTTTGCTTAGTTTACATGTGAATATTACCAACACAAATTTTGAAGAGAACTACAAACTACCCTCATCAGTATTTTTTACAGCCTTAATATGAGCTCCAACAAACTCCATTCATTTCTTAACATAAAAAATGAATTTTTAGGGACATGTTCCAAATGAGCTATCATCTTACTTTAATATGTTTCATTCATAACCAAGTCAACATAATTGGTTTGACTCAATTATTCAATTGCTTAATGGGTTGATATTACGCATAATATAATCATCTTGATCAGAGTTCGACCTGCAATTTCTTGTATAAATAAGATAAATATATAGTTTGAGTCCTAATTTTGAATTCAAGATTTGTTAAACAAGCCATCACTTCAAGAAAAATGGTCGATATCTACCAAGATATTTCTATCAGTGAATTCTTGTAGGAATTACTCTATCATTTCATACCCAGGAGAATTATGGTAGAAATTGATCCCGTTGGGGCCCAGATCTTATACACGTAAGTACCAAATCCTATCAATATTGGTAGAAAGATCAGTTCCTACCAATATTGGTAGGTTTTCATCAAAAAAAAGATATCAAAAGGGACCCACCATCCATGTCATCAGTTCTCACCCTTTTAAATCAATTAAACTTTAATTTATAATTATTCATTTTAGAGATATTTCCTACCAGATTTGGTAAAAACATAAAAGCTAACAATCTTTGTAGGAAGGGATGAAACCTTTATAATGATATGACCTCACCCTCAGTATGAGCAGCCCATGTATAATCCAAAATAAATATTATTTTTTCAATTTTGTAAATTTATTAATAATTCAAGGTTTTTTGCTACCGATATTCGTAGGAAAAGAGGTCCTCCAGCTCAAAGGTTTTTCCTGCCAATTTTGGTGAAAAATGTTAAGATTTAAAAATGGACCCACCATATTTTTACTTTTTGATGGTGTGGTGGTAATGTATTGAAGATAAGATAAAAATTTAATAAAAAAAAAATAAAGATAAGGAAGAACAAGAACAAAAAGAAGAAATTTTTTCATCAATCTCATCATTTGAAAGGTATTAATCTCATTTTAAGTTATTTAATCTCATTGTTCTATATTTAATTTGTTTACTGTAGTTAAAGTGAACTTTGTGTGTGATTTGTGTGTGTATGTTTTGTATTTACTTTGGAAAAATAACATTGGTGAATTTATGCATATATGAGATATATTAAATTATACTTTTTATATCTACTTCTAGAAAGAATGATATTGGTGAATTTATGCATATATATGAGATATGTTAATTTTACATTTTGTACGATTTATAGTGAATTTATGGTGAAGTAAAATTGAATTATAGTTTGTTGATATTGTAGATGTCAAATATAAATCATGATTGGATGTTTATCCGTATGAAAAGTGATCACATTACATGAACGGAAGAGTATAAAAATGGTATAGAAGAATTTTTAGATTCAGCAAAAAGGTTTGGTTTAACAAATGACATTAAATTTTGTCCTTGTAAGAATTATAAAAAATAATGGGTGGAAAAATTTTGATACTATAAATTTTCACGTGTATGCTTCCGGATTTTTTTAAATCTATACGATATGGACTTTACATGGTGAGAAAAAATCAATAACGGAGTCTCGACAATAACCACGTCGTCAACGACGTGCCTCCCAATTATGGTACACCGGTGGATATGCATAGAGTTCGGTATTGGAATTTAGATCAATATGCATTGAGATTGGTCTTAATATTTTTTCTAGGTTATAACTAGTCCTAGGTTAGTTACCTAGTCGGACTAGGCACAACTTCCAAGCTAAAAACACCGCCTTTTATAAAGAAAATTACAAACTAGATCGGACCTTGATGCCTACCCGAACATGGAAAATAATAAAATAAATACCACTTAGAGAATTTTTTGAAGGCAAACAATTAAAAGAAAACAAATAGGCAAATAACAAAAAGGTGATTTTTAAGAGAGCAGCATATAATTAACACAAGCAAGGATGGGTGGGCCCTTTTTTGTTTTAGTCGATCGAGGTGAAGTTTGATTCTGAGTTGAAGACAAGAGAACAACTCAAATTATAGTAAAGTAAAATGTAAATAGTTTCATAATAGAAGGTAAATAGTTTCAGAATTACAAGGGAATGACTTCAAAGCAAGAATAATAATAAATAATCAATTAATTGAATTTTGTTAGAGCCGGAAAGAAGCTGGGACTCGGACCATCGAATGGGGTAGGTTCTCCCTTTCCTTGCTCAATTGCAGTTTTGGCAGCTAGGAACTCTTTCACAAAACTGTGCCAGTTGGCGTTTGGATTGGTCTTAATATCTTTTCAGCCACTATCCAAGAACGAAGGATATCCAAAGAGCCAACATCAGCAATAGTCTGACCATACTCAGATGATTTCTTGAATTCAGCAATAATGGCTTCTTTATGTTTCTCCTCAGAAAGCTTCTTCTTCAAGTCAAAGAGCTCCGAACGTAGATCTGTGGACTCCTTCTCCGCCTTGTGTGCACGGTCCCCCTCTTCTTTTAGCTTTTTGTGCATACTAGACTCCTTCGTAGCATATTGAGTCTTTAGCTCTCCTAACTCAGAAACCAACTCATTAACACGATCCTCTTTCTCCTTTATCTCAGCATTAGCCTGCTTGAGATCCTCAAAAGTTATTGAAATAGCCCCTGACATATTAGATCCAAGCTGAAAGTAGTATGTATTAGGAAAAAAATCATATAAAGCGACAAAAAAATAACGAAGTTAAAACTCACATGGCCCCAATGCTCAGCAACTCGCTGCAAGATAGAATTCAACCCAGATTCTTCCATCCGAGTCCAATCCTCATCAGTAGGAATCTCAGACATAATAGTCGTTAGTTGTTTAACAGAATGGTTTCCAACCCGGACTAAGCTCTTCTTTGGACCTTTGCCCTTATCACCAGAACCTTTTTCAATATTTGACTCCATTATTTTAGGATGCTTTGTTTCAATTATCCTTTTTCTCTTTGAATGATGCTTCTCACCGAGCTCCGGAACATCCTCAAAGGCCCCAATAACGTTATTGACCGCATCCATAGCATTTTGAGGAGCAGCGAACTCGGCTTTTTCTTCTTGGAACATTACTGATCTTGACCTATCATTTGACCTCGGACACTTTGTTTGAAAAGGTCCAACAAATTTCTTCAGAGATGAAGCATAGGCATTGGTGGACATGATTACTTGGAAATTCGGACAATAGTAAGGAACAACTGAGGCAATGAAGAAATGCAAGTCAAGAACATCAAATAAAGTAGAAGAAAGTTTCAATGAGATAATAAGAACCCCAACTACTACGCATATTAAATACTTATATCCAAGATTAAAAAAATTCTTAGTGATTTATAAATGTATCTCGGGTCATTTTGAACCCCAAACACTCACATAAATTGAAACATGCTTTAAGGCATCACCTTGTAGAGTTATGGAGCTTTTCTGATAATTATTTTTGAAATTTTTTGGTCAAATTCGAATCATGCTTGTTCCACTAAGATTAAATAAGGCTCGTATATTAAAATGTTTGTTCTATAGATTTGGATTTTCTAACAAAGTGGTACTTGGTGTCAATCTAGTCATAATACAGAATACTGAGTACTTAACTAGTAGAAGAATTGTTGATTGTTAGGTGAGTAATAACTGAATTGGTGGTAAAAGTAGTCTTACCCATGTCTTTCCAAGTCATTTTGTACTCCTAATTCAGATTGATTGCTGTGTACTCAACTCAACTACGTACTCGGGGTAAAAAGCAGCCAAATTTTTACTCAATTTATTTTGGTAGTCTTTAACCAGATTGGTTATTTCCCAAATCGAACCCTAGGTAAAAAGCACAAAAAAAAATTCTTAAGCCATTAATTCTCCTTCACTCCCCCATCCTTCACTCCCCATCCAGATAATCAAATATGCGCATGGGAGTGGGAGGAAATGATATGATACAAATGATTCACTACTAATTATCACGATAAATCCCCACACCCCAATTTTGTATCCTAATAGAGTGCTCATGCTTCCTAGTAGGTAGAGTTATGTATACGGTGGTAGAGGCTCTTAGGGAAATTGGGGGACTAGGCCTAAAAAGTGAATTAACAATTAAAAAGTATAAACATCTATCAAATATTGCATTTTAACAATTTTCAATTAATCAAATAGTCAATTACAACTCCTAAATACTTGTAATCATACTCTAAGATATAAAGCAGTACAAATCCGAGACACAATGTGGTTATTGCAGGTTATTACTTCCAGGGATATCTAATTTCCATACACATCTGCACATACACAAAAAGAAGTTTATAGAATTTGTTTTACCTATCATATATAAACACCTAATGAAAACACAAAGTCAAAAAAAATAAATGTATATATATATATATGAACACAAATGTAACTAATTACATATATACACTTGTACAAGGACGAAGACCATAGAGAAACATGATATATACATGTAAAGATTGACATCTAATAATCAATAACAAAGAAATCTAGACTGTACTTCAGTTTTATTCATACCATACAATCACTAGTAAAGAAGATGGAGATAGAACAAGCAAGATACCTGAAGAAATGTAATGTAAACCCTAAATTTAATGCGGCGCTCAATTGTTTCATATATCCAAGTACCAATTATATACATTGAGCTAGCTGCGGACTTAATTAGGGATAAAAATATAGCCTTGTGCTAAAATTTTATATACTAAAATAATTACATAATATTGTTTGAAATATAATAAAAAATTAATAAGATGCTATATGCAAGCATAATTTTTTAGAATTGTTATGTTATTGTTTCATTTTAATATTTTACTTTGTCACATAAGTAGGTTCTAGATATCTATATAAATTAAAATAGTAAAAAGAATTTAAATTGAAATAATATTTTAATAGAAAAGAGCAGACCAATAAAAAGGTTTAGTGTTTGAATGTTAATATCATACTATAATAATGTATAAGATATATTACATATGAAGGTAAATATTTTTATTCCACAATAATTATTTCTATATTAACAAGAATGCTAATTTGTTTTTATCAAATTTAACTAGTCTAATCTATAATAATAGACAATCATTTTCACAAATATCAATCTTGTCATAATCCAATTTAAGTTCTTCACTATCTTCTTCAAGATTAAATAATCTAGAGTTTATAATGCTTTTAAAAGAGCAATATATAATTAACACTAGCTAGGAGGAAGCTAGGCACCATCACTACAACATATATTTAATCACTTAAATGGTTAAAAAAATACTCTTGTCCTAAAAAAATATTGTTGTGTGAGCTTGTGAACAAACAACAAGAGTAACCTATCAATTGAAAAATCGGTTGTCTTTGTTGTATCCTCCTATGGAATCATACAACAAATAGTTTCGTTTCTTGTCTTAGATTGCTAGGACAACACCCTAAAACCGTTGGCTTAAGACAATGATTTTGATGTTTAAGTTGTGTAATTTAGACAAGTGTTTATGATTATGGTTAAATATTAAACAAGTATGCAATGATTTAAAAAAATATTCATTCTCCCTCCTATTTTTAATTTTATCTTCTCAAAAGGTTAACAACTCATCAGTTTAATTTCTTCATCTCTCAAATAATAGACAACTTTTTGAGATGAAAAAAAACTTGTTGGTAACTCAAATATGCAATGGTTTTGTTTTTCTTGCCTGTTGTGTAAACTCAAGGTAGAAGATGGTTAAATACAAAGTAACACTTGTCTCTGACTAATGTTAAAAAAAATTGACGGGTACATGTCAAATCCCCATAAAATAATCCAACAGAATCCATCCAATGACTAGCTAACAAAAAATCATCCAACTAATATAGACTAGCAAAAAAACTTAATTAAGTTGGCTATCAGAATATTTCCTCAATTCAACAACTAATTTCAATTGGATAATTCACAAACCAGATTATATTCCAATTTCACAAGATAATTAATCAAAAAATATAAAATCTAATTATGCTCTAATGATGCCATATAAAGTTTCCAAAATTAAGCGAAAAAATGTAACAATTTATTGGCAAAGATGAAGCAGTGTATCATATATTGAACACCTTAATCGATCCATAATTCCCATTAAACCCTTAACAAGTGGCCAACTATTTTAATTCAGCATGTCCATATACAACCAAGAATGCAATCAAATATGTTTTTCCACGAAAATGGGCAAAAATGGGCAATAATGCAATTTGGCTCAATAATCACATTGGTCACTGAAAGAAAATTAAAAAAAACTGAACATGGTTACAAATATTTAAGATTAATAGGGTTTAGGGCCCATCATTAGTACTTTCCTATAATTACATGATACTGAATCCAACATATGAATGCCAGACATTCGAAACAATCAAGAAAAAGCTGAGCCATAGATTAGAAAATGGCAAATTCCGGTGTGATAAATCATTTATAAAAATTATAAGAAAAAATGTTAAATTCATATATATTAAAAAAGTACTCGTAATTGACAAGAATTAATTAAAATACAAATATGACAAATATTAATTTGAGAAATAAAAAAAGATATACGAATAAATAAATGATAAAAGGGAGAGAGGTATACTCATGCTGGGGTAATACTATGGATAACTTAACTTAAAAGAAGGTAATAATAATCATCATGGGATTTAAATCTATTCATCTACGTCCCACATATAACTAGCTTTTTCCTGATCAAGGTCGTCAAACATTGTGAAACACTGGCACGTGTAGCTCATTCTCAAGTTTTAATTCTACTGATCCATCATTTTCATCATCACATTATTCATAACAGTTCTTTTCCGGTAATTTCAACACGACATACCAATGTTTTTCAAGAGGATCATCAATATAACAAATTTGCTTAACATGTTTCCCTAGCACGAAAGGATCATTTACGGAACCTAATTTGTTCAAATTAACAATTATATATCCCAAATTATCTACCTTAACCCCCTGGTTCATATCTACCCATTTACAATGCAAAATTGGTACTCCAAATTTGTTGTAGTCTAACTCCAATATACTTTTATAACTCCATAGTAATTATGTGAAGTATGTTCAATATTTTTCTCTTTACCCTCCACAAGCATTGTGCCTGCAGCGACAATCACCACTACACTGAACTTGTCGAGTGTCACCATGCTCCTTGGTGCTATACGTAACACCATTAATTCTATATTCGCTAAATGTAGGGACATTCTTGTTGGGCCCTTCAGTAATTCACCTTATCTCCTCAGGTACATTATTATGGTCATCCAATAATTCCGATTCTGCCCATCAATGTCGCAATAGATATACGTCTTGCATTCTGCCCATACTTTGCATTTTATGACACTCGTACGATAAAGTTTTCAAAATTTACCAAACACTCCTCCGCCTCTTCGGCAATGTATTCCTCAGCAATACAACCTTGGGGATGAGCCGGGTTCCGTACATATCCTTTAAATGCCTTCAGATATCTCTCGAAGAGATACATCCAACGAAGGAATATTGGCCCACAAATATTAACCTCTCTCACGAGACGAACTTAGAGATGGATCATTACATCAAAAAAAGGAGGGGAAAGTGTTTTTCGAGCTGGCATAATATTTCCACTAACTCACTCTGCACTTGTTACAACTTGTCTATATCAATCACTTTACTGCAAATTGCCTTGAAGAAAAGGCAAAATCTAATAATTGTGCATCTCACTTGTTTTTGTAGTACTGGACGAATTGAGATTGGAAGTAAATGATGTAGTATCGTCTGACAATAATGAGATTTCATTCCAAAAAGCCCAATATTTTCCATGTTTACAAGATTATTGATATTTGAACAAAATCCATCTGCCAACTTCATTTTAAGAAATGATGAGCAAACTATTTTTTTCTGCATGAATTAAGTTCCATGACGCCACCGGTACCTTTTCTGTCTTTCCAAGATTCTTTGGTCTCAGCTCCATTCTTATTCCCATTTTATCCATATCAAGACAGACAGACTCCCTATCTTTTTTGTTCCTCGAAATATTTAGTAAAGTTCCAAGCACAGTTTCATAGTATTATCAGAACAGGGGCGACCACCTTCTCCACAGTGTTATCAAAAGCTGATTGCTACCTTCTATAAGGATGATAACGGGGCAATCATCTTCGATGCCTCATAGTTACCATTTTACGGTAATTAACCAGCCTAGTAGCTATTATTTCATCAATACAAATAGTACACACATTATACCCTTTAATTACATTTCCTGGCAAGTTCCCTAAGGGAGGAAAATCACTTATTATCCATAATAAAATGTCCTTAAGGATGAAATACTTTTTCTTATAAGCGTCATACATTTGTTTCCCACGCCACAACTCTTGCAGATCTTTTATTAGTGATTGAATGAACACGTCGATATCATTTACAGGCTCTATCAATTCTAATATGAACAAGCAGAGCATAATATACCTTCTTTTCATACAAAGATATGAAGGAAGGTTGTAAATTGATAGCAAAAGAGGCCAACTTGACTAATCAGTACAGTTTCCATGAAAAGGATTGAAACCATTAGAAGATAAACTTAATCGAAGGTTCATAGTCTCTGATACAAAATCAGGTCATTTTTTGTCGCTATCCTTCCATATTTTTGAATCAGCTAGATACCTCATTTTACCATCATTTTGTCGCTCGGTGTCATGCCACGTCATGTCACGTCATGTCATTTGCAATGTGAGGTGTATTAAATCAATTTCATAATATTGGTTTCGGCGAGAAATACCATAGAACCTTAGCAGGGTCCCCTTCAAGTTCATCTCCTTTTTTGATCAATTTTCATCTAGAGGCCTTACATACGCGACAAGTAGTTTCATCTTCATCTAAATTGCCACGATATAAGATCAGACAATTATTCGAACTTGTGTGTATCTTTTCATACCCCATTCCTAATGCACATAAGCTTTTCTTTACTTCATTGAAGGAAGATGGGATGTTATGCCTTCCGAAAGTAAAGACCCAAGTAATAATAGAATATCACTGAAGCATGAATTAGACATATCATGCTTCACTTTTAAGTTTTTATAACTGAATCAAAGTTTTCATCTTAGTGTACCTCTCACATCCAGGATAAAGAGGTTGATGTTCACTTTTAACATGGTTGATGTTCACTTTTAACATGGTTGATGAAATTAGAAGAATGAGAAGATATATCATCATCGTCGTCCTCATCACGTTCACCCATTCCTGAGGTGACTTGATTGATAGATTCTGAAGTGTCGGTTTCATTAGAAATTTCTACGGATTTATTCTCCATGTGCCATATCCAACATGTATAAGTTTGATCAATACCATTTTGAAAAAGATATTTTTTAACTATATGTGCTCCCCATGATTTACTATGTGTGCAGTTTACACATGGACAACTGATTTTTTCTGCATTATACCCATTCTCAAATGCAAATATTAACAAATCTTCCACTCCTGTTTTCAAATCTTTTATTTTTCTATCCTCTTTTAACCATGATATATCCATCTTTTAAAAGTCTGAATAGAACCTCAAATTCCACTATTTATAGCTAAATTGTGAAATCTTTATATTTCCCCCAAATTTTATAACTAAACCTTAATTGAAGTTAAAAATCATCAAAATGAATTCAAAATAGAGGACATATATAACCTGAATTCTTAAATTACTGTACTAACCTGCCCAAGTGTAATATTCAATTTCACTCCTTATAGCTTCTTCAAAATGAATTGTGAAGTCTTTATAATCCCCCAAAATCAAATGAATCCTAATTGAAGTTCAGAATCACAAAAAAATGAATTCATCAAAATGAATTCAAAACAGAGTATATATATAACCTAAATTCTTAAAATACTGTACTTACATGTTCAAGTATAATTAGAAATGTAAAACCCGAGTTCTTCAACTCTTGACGTCTTGAATTCTTGATGTGACTGAGATTTGAGGACTTGAAAGTACGGAGCACGGATTTGAGAGTATTAGCACAAACTTGAGAATAGATTTGAGTTAACGGATTTGAGAGCACCAGAGACATGAATGAACGGCCTAACTAACAAGTAAATGAATATGTTCTAATTTAGATAAAATTGTCTTAACAACGATATGTCTGAAATAACATAATTACTAACAATTTTACATTTCAGTTAAATTGTTATATAAGAAATATGTGGTCGATAAATTAAAATATTTTGAATAATATAAATTCATTTATTTTCTAGGACCACAATAATTTAGATTTTATGTATTTGACTAAATCGATATAGACGAATAAATTACATAATTTATTAAAATATAAATAAAGAAAAATTATTTTAACAAAATGATATATTGATAATAAGAATATCAAAGTTATATTACAAGAAAAATTGTGATGTTGTTCTTTTAGAGATATTGGTGTACTTTGGATCGCTTAGAATGTCTTTAATATCATTTTTAACTTCAAGTTTTTTAAATTATGTGTGTTAAACGATAAATAAACAAATCATCTAATTATTTTTAGCATGTTATTTGTTTTACAACCTGATCATATCAGCAGTTGGGAGTTCCTAAATATATATTGTTTTACACAATGGTGTTTTGGAAAAACTATTGCCCAACACTAGATTATATAGTTTTTTTATAAATTGTTATATATAATTGACTAGCGATAAGTTCAACTTTTTCGAGTTGATATCCTGTTTATCAATATTTTTTAAATTTGTAAACATTTTCGACGATCCAATTATACGGATGTTTAAATCACCGTTTCAACGATTCAAACATAGGGATGTCCTTCCAATACGAATATGATTACCATTGACAATATTCAATTAATTTACAATATCGATACCCTTTATAGAAAAAGATGTATTGATGTGCTTTTATATTAATCGAAACTTTCTTACTAAGCATTATCATTTACCCCTACACCCCAAACTTTAAACCCTAATTTCAACACGATTAATTTAGAAAATTACTCTTTCAACGATCTAACTGTACGGATGATAAAATCTAACCATTTTAGAGATGTAGTTTTTTTTTTATTTTTGTGTGATTTTATGTTAGTCCAAGTTGTTATCATTACCGTTGAACTACTTTGTTAACCCCTAATCCATAAATCTTAACCGTAATCCCTAAACCTATAACTACTTTGATATTTCGTAATCCTAAGTATCATGTGTATATGTTAGTGTACGTATTGACATTCTTTATTGTACATGTACTTGTAAAATATATCAAATTATTGCATATGAATGATAGAATTTAAATTTTTCATAATTAGGACTTGTTGTTTCCGACTTATAATTCACCTTCTGAGTCAACCCAACTTATAAGTTGAATTTACGACCTATAAGTTGATAAGATGAATTTTAGTAACGATGTACTTTTCTCTGAACCTATTTTGATTTTTCCTTTTTTCGTTAACTTTATTTTCGAAAAATATGTTTTAAAATGTTAATCTAATCTAAAATTAGGTGAATTTTATTTGCATGTTGAATTGTTGAATTATGATTTTACTGAAAAAATGTAAACTTATTTTATTGAAAGCTTTGTAGTTTCTTATTTGGCAACAAATGTACAAATTACAAGGTAAATTTATTGCCAAATAAGAAACCGCAATGCTTTTAATGAAATAGATTTACACTTGTTTTCAATAAAATCATAATCCAACAATTCAACATCTAAATAAAATTCATTAATTTTAGATTAGATTAGCATTTTAAAACATATTTTATTTAAAAAAAATAATGAAAAAAAAGAAAAATCAATAAGTTCAGAAAAATTTCGTTGTTACTAACATTCAACTTATCAACTTATAAGTCGTAAATTCAACTTATAAGTATTAAATTTTAAAAATCGAGGGCGTGCAGTTTTAATTTTTATTTTGGCCAAAAACTCCCCGGAACCGAACCGCACATAGTAATTACAACTGCTTCTTTAATTATTTTCAAATTTTCCAAACAAGCACTTAATCTCCTTAAGTATTATGTGTTCAATGAATGTTTGTCCTCAAATGTCTCTGTTAGTTTAATCTACATAGTTATTTATTGATTATAATGATATGTTTGTCTACATCTTTAATTATATTTGTCTACATAGCTATTCGATGTGTTCAAATCAGATTATCGAACTTTTACGATAGCAAAAATTTAACTTTTATGGATAACATTGAATGTTTTATCAACATATACACTCGCAAATATTGACCTTTTTAAAATTAAAAGTTTGACTATAGAGCATTACTTATTTTTGTTTTAGATTATAAACAACGGTTTAAAATAAAAACCGTTATTAGTAAACTTATTACACAACGGTTTGGATAAGAAACTATTACCCACCTAATAATTAAATAATATTAACTACAATAATGATTTCAGGTAGGAACCGTTGTGTGTGAGTATATCTTACAACGATGGCTAAATTAAACGGTTGTCGGTCTGTTTAGTAAAAATGTACAAATATATGGATGAATTCTATATTTTTTTTAATTCTTAATTTTTAAGTTTTAAAAAATATATATAATAGTGAATAATATTGATTGCTCGATTAAAGCAAATAAGTAACTAGGTCGTTGATTGGACTGAAACTTTTTCAATTTCCCTCTTAGTATCCCCCAAAATTTTATATACCAAAATTTTATATCCCGTATCAGTTACTCTTCTCCTACGTTAGTTACTCTGGGAAATAAGTTATTCAACTCCCCAACACGATTTTTTTCTTCCATCTACATGATTTTCTTCTCTATTCACGGTGATTTTCTTCACACGATCTCTTCTTCCAATCGATTGTACTGGTATGTTCCTAATTATAGCCACTAAAACCTAATACATGCCTAATACATGTTTTTAATAAGTTTCTAAAATGCTCTTCGGTTTATTTGGGGCTTTTTGATTTATTTTGGAACTCTAAAACCCTCTTCAATTTATTTGGGGTTTTTTTTTGAATTTTTATTGTTAACTTTGATTTAAGCAGAGTAACGATGTTTGTGAAGATTCTCTAAGCTTATGCAGAGTAAATATGAAATGAGTATGATGGGGGAATTGAGTTACTTTCTTGGACTTTAAGTTATTCAAAGAAGTAATGGAATCTTCATTAGGCAAACTTAGTATTTCAAGGATTTATTGAAGAAGTTTGGTATGGTTGATTGTTCACCGGAATCTACACCTATGTCTACAACTACAAAGTTGGATGAAGATAAAAAGGGCAAAAGTGTAGATATTTCAGTCTATAGAGAAATGATTGGATCTTTGTTATACTTAACTGCAAGTAGACCAGACATCATATTTGCAACATGTCTGTATACAAGATTTCAAGCCAATCCAAAAGAATCACATTTGATGGCTGTAAAGAGAATTTTCAGATATCTAAATGGACTCCAAACTTGGGATTATGGTATCCCAAGGGAACAGGTTTTGAAGCTATTAAATACACAGATGCAGATATTGTTGGATGAAGGGTTGACAGAAAGAGTACAAGTAGAAGCTGTCAATTTCTATGACGAAGACTTGTCTCCTGGTATAGCAAGAAGCAACAATATGTGTAACTTCTTCAGTAGAGGCTGAATACATAGTTGTAGGAAGTTGTTATGCTCAAGAGCTTTGGATTAGAAATCAGCTATTGGATTATGGTATAGTGTTGAACAAAATTCCTATCATGAGTGATAACACTTGTTCTATATCCATTATAGCTAATTCAGTTAATCACTCTAGGATAAAGCACATTGATGTAAGGTACCATTTTATTAGAGAACATGTTGCAAATGGTACCATTGAGCTAATTTTTGTTCCAACAGAAGAATAGTTAGCTGATATTTTTACTAAACCTTTAGATGAAGCAACTTTCAGCAAACTTGTTGTTGAAATTGGAATGTTAAATTCTTCATCCTAAAGACAAGAACGCAGCTAAATATTTTGCAGCGCATTAATTTCTAAGGGAATCAAAATTAATTTAATTTAAATGGAAATTAACTGAAATATGATTTATAAATATTTCTTGAATATTTGTATATTTATTCTTCAAAATTCAAATTTATTGATTTTCATTTTTTAATATGTGAATTTAACACAAGGCATAATAAAAAATAACAAAAGTATATAGAGAACTAAGTTCTCGGTAAGTTTAATTGACTTCTCTACAAGACATTTTGACATTTCTCAAGTGAGTTCTCGATAAGTCATTTTTCTGACTTCTCGAAGGACTTCTCGACAAGTTTCATTATGACTTATCGATAAGTCACTGTAGAGTTCTCTACAGGTGTTAACTCATAGAGTTCTTTACAAGTAATTTCAACTTATCAATATTTTAGAACTGAAATAATTTGATTTAATAAATTTTTTTAGTGAAATACTTTTTGTAAATTCATTTTGATTTACTCAAATAAAAATTAGAAAAACTCAGCCCATTCAAGACAAATGAGGTATTTATTGGACATCTCAATAAGTCATTTTTAGTTCTCTATAAGATTTAATAAAATGATATATCAGTATTTATCTAATTTCGAAAATATGACTTCTCGATAAGCAAATTCCAAACTTCCATTTTTAGTTCTCGAAAAGTCATTCACTTTTACTATAAATACCTAGACATCTCGACATACACCTCTTTACACCTTCGTGAACTCGAAGTGACCTAATTTTTTAAATCTAAACCAATTTCTCTCTCCTTTCAAGTTCTTTCTCTCTAATATTTTTGACCCATTCACCTTTACTCATCCACAATGGCACTAAACAATGAAAGAGTTGCAATCACTACTAGAAATTTGTCGATAGACATCGCTTATTAGCCGATGTCTATTTAAAATCCAAGCGATGTCTTTGCATGCGATGAGAAAGGTAGGTGCATTACACATCGCTTATTTGCCGATGTCTATACACAGTTTAGACATCGTTATTCTTAACAATGTGATGTATTTTTCTTCAATGTATACCTTCACTATGGTTTCAGTTATTCATTCATATGTCATGTATATCATTTTAAACTTATCACATATAAAGCAATATGATACATTAACATCGAAAAACTTGTTAAACTGATGTGTAACTTAATATATTACATCAGTCTTTTATCAGAAGCGATGTCGTACCTTTCTTTTTTTAATGGAACCGATGTCTTTGTGTGTGTTTAACATCAGTTCTTTCAAAATGTGATATCTGTTATATTGTTTTACATCAGTCATTTCTTGTGAGCTGATATATGTGCCTGCTTATGACATCAGTTTATTGAATGAAATGTCTTATTTGACTACATTTTACATCAGTTATTTTGTTCATGAAGTGATGTTTATTTATTTTTTTTATTCATGAATCCCCTGTTTCAATCAAATGCCCAACACCCAAACAAGAGTCATCCAAAAACATACCATCTGCCATTTTACCATTCCAAAACTAACCAAACCAAAACAAACGCAAAAACAAACATACATTCATTGATTTACCATAGATTATACCATTTACGTACATATATCCACCACCAACCAAACTTCATAATCCAAACAAACTACATAACTACAATAGCAAGTACTAGACATCCACCATCGATCATTTACATAGTTCATCCCAAACAGAAATTTACCAACTAAAGTTCCCCCATTATATTTATCAACAAAAACCACTAGTAGCTCTTACAAATTCTTACAAATTCAGTCTACATAAAGGAGCTGCATATTAGGCCTTTTTATAAGAAGGACTCGATATGGCTAAGAGTCTCACATCGAACCTCGTCCAGCTCAGCCTTGGCAACAGTCACCTTTCGATTCTTTTTCGACCACTGAAAAGTGTAACACACAGGAATTAGTAACAATGAATTCTACCATAAATTATATGTACACCAGTTATATCAAGAATGAATTAAGCAAAAAAATATACCTTTTTGATAAATGTCATTTCATTATCCATGGCAATTTCTTTCATATACCACATAACAACATAGCCGCATTCAGTTCCACCGGGCTGTTTGGGGCATCCCTATTTAATTCAAAAAACTCAGACCAATTAATAAGTAAATTAATGCCCCTATCTAACCGAAAAAACTCTGACTAATAAGTAAATTAATGCCCCTGGTTCTTACGGTAACATATCTGATAGTCGGTGCTTTATTTCCCCTTCCGGCCTGAATATTGAACGCAATCACAGCCCTGTCATCTTAGCAGTATCAATAACACAAATTGATTGATATCTCAATAATGAAAATAATCACTCGAAATTAAATGCAAATACCTTGATATTGCTTTTTCCAACTCGGGATAGGTAGTTTAACGAGGCAGAGGATTGAGTATGAAAACCTCGCCCGCCCAAATTACAACCAATATCCAATGGCAGCTATTTTTTATAAATATTTATAATAAACAGAATTAATATCAGAATCATATCATTTTGAATTTCATGCTTATAAATAAATAAATAATGCGATTTATAATAAATCTGAAGACATTTTTTATGTACTTACTTGCTATTATGTGGCATAAAAAAGAGACGATCAGGATTACCCTCTTTAAATCGACTAACCAAATTATCTTCAAAATTGTTGTTCAAGGTAAACGAGACTCCGGGATCACAGAAAGCAAATTGCTCTAAATTTTCATTTTCACAAACCATGCAATGCAAGTATCTGCATTGCAAATAAAATGAAATTATAAAAAAAAACAAGAATATAAATGCAGAAATTATCAACAAGAAGACAAGACAATAATTAAAAAATTTATACTACTCACGCCATGTATGCAGAAATTGCTGCTTGGCCAATCATTTTAAACTCAAGCAAAACAATTATGTTTTCATGCAAAATGAAAATTCTTTTCTCAACACCAAACACCTCCGCATCGCACGGGATTTGAATGGAGTTTCCAGTGGACTTCACGAATGTCGTTGCATGTTTATACAACAACCGAAAGCGCTTCGGAACATTTTTATTGATTTCCATATTCTCAAATAAGGACTGAACCTTATGCAAATCAGTTAAAGGATCCTTCCCTTTCCTTTTACTTTTCTGAAAATATTATCAAATTTATTAAAACAAATATAGAGTTAATATAATAGTGCGAGATCCAATAAAACATAGATGTAAAAATATATACCGCGGTAGCAGGAGCATCTGGGAATATGATTAAGTCGCGGGGCCAGGAGACGTAGGAGCCAACAGCCTGCTCTACTGTTTCAATCTCACCGACTACCGGAACAGGAATCTTGGCTTGTCCTTGAATTGTCCCATCCACTGAGACACGAGCACAACCAGGCTGCATTGACAATCCGTGAATAGATTTGTTCATGTCATCATCGTCAAACAACAAGCCAAATGCCACCTTATTTTCTATTGTGCCCATAGCCAACTCACATTTTCGTGGACCAGCCTACACACATATATATATTTAACGAGTAACTATGACGAATACTTGAATAATGTCGAGCTAAATTAAATAAATGTGCTTGTTATTTTACCTTGTTCTCTGGTGGAAAAGGATCCATTTGATCATCAACTATTTGAGCATCACAACTTGCTTTTTCCGAAACCAGAGGAGATGAAATATTTGCTTTACTGAGTAAGCCCTTCAGTTCAGCCAACTCCTGCCTTGTCTTCTCCATTTCCTTTGCCATCTCTTGCTTGGCCTTCTCCAACTCTGCATCCCTCTCACAATCCCGGGCCAATAGCTCAGCTTTGGTTATTCTACTTCTTTTTCCATTTGGTAAATTAAAGAAAATTGATGGGCTAACAAAGCCTCCAACTCCTCGAACCCTCCCCGAATGTTCGGGAGTTTGCAAGGCCGTAGTTAACACATCTTGACTCCCAGAAGGAATGAATTCCCCCTTACTTTGCAGCTCCAGTAAATTCTCCTGTCATGAGAATGTTAACATATAAATCAGAACTGAATGAACCTCCTCATAAAAATAATAAAATTAGAACTGAATTGAATTGCATTAAAAAAATTAACGTTGCTTGTTAAATACTCACAATTCTTTTCCCTATTTCTTCTAGCTCTGGATCAACCTCCTCATCATCAAGTTTTCCCTTACGAGCCTTGTGCCACATAAGAGCCCGATCAGGTTCTTCATCAAGAGCCAAGGTTCCTTTCTTTTGGTGATTAAAATCAAAAAATATTAAAACAACAATATATGTAGAATGCAACTATTTAAGTTTAATGCTTAAACAGAGGTTACCTCTTCTTCTAACAATCCAACATAACCCTTTCTAGATGTGCGGTGAGGATATTTTCGATTGCTCACCCGCTCCATTTGTTTTTCACTAAGTGACTACAACAAACATTTTAAAAAATATTAACATGCTATTTTTCCTAAAATATTTGTAATACATAAAAATATCAGTTCACAACATAAATAAAACACAGATATAAACACACGATCGATCTCTTTCGCGTATACCTTCCATGTCGAGGTAGTCCTTTCAGCAACAAAATTTTTCCAAGCCTCCTTACCAACAAAAGCATACTTCACTGGAGGCTTTCGTAGTTTATTCTTCTGTCCAAGATACGGCTTAACAAAATCCCTTGTTAAATTTGCTTTAAAATTTCTCCACTTTGCTCCTGTAGACCTGATCAGCCCCTTCGGAAGTTGCTTGGGGACTTTAAATGTCACCTGAAACCAATGTTATGCTCTACATGAGTACAAGAAAATGCAAAAATTACAAAGTGCATAAGAAATTGCTTATTTATATACCTTCACATCGATCCATATTTCCTCCTTTAGTTCATCGGGTACCTTTGACCACTTAGGATAATCAATCGGAATCATCGTCCTAGCCAACATTCCGGTGTAGGACTGTAGACTGTGCCTTGCATTCCCGACTGGAACTCCATGTGCATTACACGATACCTTTGTTTTCTTACCCTGCGCCTTCCTCACCACCACTTTGTGCATAGCGAAAACCCCTCGGGCAGATCCATACCTTTTCTTTGTAGTTTCGGAAGTAGTGACTGTTGCCTTCGTGTCTTCCATAGAATCCACATTTTCATCTTGAGAATCTGTTTCCGGCTCCAAGCTTTTATCCACCTCCTCATCTGACTTGTCTTGTACTTTAGATATTTGTTTTTTATTTGCCATTTATCTTTTTCAATCTGAAAATGAAACATATATTTCATTAGTCACAAGCATATATAAATAGTTATAACCAGTCATAACTAAACTAGTGAAGTATGCATACATAAACAGTTATAAACAGTTATAAACAGTCAGACACGATGACTATATGCATTCATAAACAGTCATAAACATACGAAAATTCAAATAATATCATTAGGCATAAACAATGCTAAACAGTTACAAAAAAGGAGATACATGACTGCAAATAATATTGTCACTTCTTAACCCAAGTGCCCTTAATATTTTCTCTAATATTTTTTACAACATCTTCACAGACATCACATATAGGAATTTGGCAGCAGAATGGGGGATTTTCCATGGTTGTGTCTCCTAAATCATCGTCGTTATACACATCTTGGTAGTCTCGAGTTGTAGAGGTTAATACAACGGACCACTTGGCATCCACCGGATCTTCAATATAATAAACTTGTTTTACTTGATCCATAGACACATATTTATCTCTCTTGTGGCCTTGTCGACTTAGATCGACAAGTGTGAACCCAAGATCATCCACCTTAATTCCCTTGTCATTATCTGCCCAATTACATAAAAATAACGGGGCTTTGAATGCATGATAATCTAGCTCCCATATTTCTAAGATAACACCGTAAAATGTCAAGTCACTTTCTACAGGGTTCAAATCTTTAGCGCTAGACACTTGGACAGTTTTAGCAACTAAAGACACTTCGCTGTTTTGAACAACCCTCACACTGTCTCGCTCTTTTGTAAAGTATCGGACCACGTCTACTAGATAAGCTTCGTAAGTCAAAACTGAAAATGATGGTTTTCCGGCTATCCATCTTATTTTCTCTGAAACTCCTCCAAGATTCTCCTCCATTTCCCTACTAACCTACACATTTTCAGAAACAAAATACTTCTAAATTCCATATTACTACAGAGCAAATAAATTAGGCACAAATGAAACTATAAAAATACTAACTTTTTCTAGAATCCAATCGGCAAAAAGGCGATTGTGCTCTCTCAAGAGCCAATGAACACTTTTCTTTTTTTCTTGATGGATTCCCTCTAGATACTCCTTATGCATTCTAACAGAAATTATATAATCATTAACTAGCCAGTAAATATATAATTTATATATTAATTAAACAGCCACAAAATTAATATATTCTTATAAAATATATGGTTGTACTTCAATGTTGTTTAGAAGAACATGTAAATGAGCTTCATCCCACTCTTTTTCATCGATTGATTTCATTGTCACAACAGATAATGGACCACTTAACTTGCCTTCATCTTTACGAAGACCAGCAGTGGTGCAAGCTTGCTTGACAAACTCTTGGCAGAATTCTACTGATTCTTCTCCCAGATAGCATTCAGCTATACAGCCTTCGGGGTAATAACGGTTGCGTACGTAACTCTTCAACACCTTATTAAACCTCTCAAATGCATACATCCATCTATAAAATACCGGCCCACATAACCGTAATTCCCGAACCAAGTGCACTATGAGATGTATCATTATATCAAAAAATGATGCAGGAAAGATTTTTTCCAACTCACACAAAGTTACTATTACATCTGATTGCAATTTATCTAGTTTCGATACGTCTACAACTTTGCTGCACAAAGCATTAAAAAAGAAACACAACCTAATTATGGTGACCCTGACTTTTTTTGGAAGTACCGCACGAATTGCAATAGGAAGCAGTTGTTGGAGTAAGATGTGGCAGTCGTGGGACTTCATCCCAAACATCTTTAATTCTTCCATAGAAACACAGTTTTTAATATTTGACGCGTGTCCATAAGGAAGTTTCATGTGCATTAACGATGACAACATTTTCTTTTTTTCTGCCTTGGACAAATTAAAAATCGAAGGGGGTAAGTAGGTTTTTTTTTCTCCTTTTTGTGGAGCTAGATCAGCCCTAACCCCCATGTCAATCATGTCAAGACGAGAAGCTTCACTATCTTTAGACTTAGATTTCATATTTAGTAGTGTGCCGATCAAGCTATCACACACGTTCTTCTCGACGTGCATGACATCTAAACAATGACGGACATGGTGAAACTTCCAATATTCTAATTCGAAAAAAACCGACTTTTTCTTCCATGGACAATCAACCTTCTTTGACTTCCTTACTTTCTTCCCAAACTAAAATTTAATTTTATCTTGCTGCAATAAAACCTCTTCTCCAGACAGAGGTTGACGTGCCTGCCCTAATTCTTGTTGTCCATTAAAAGCGGCCTTTTGCTTCCTATATGGATGATTCCTAGCCAAGTAACGCCGATGGCCTTGGCAACACATCTTCCTGCTATGGCTTAAATACTTGGCAACTGTATCATCAGCGCATACTGGACAACACATATAACCTTTATTAACGCATCCGGACAGATTTCTATATGCAGGAAAGTCATTTATTGTCCACAATAAAATTGCTTTTAAAGTGAAATATGACTTGGTGTATGCATCATAAACATTTGGTTCACCTTCTTCCCATAACTTCTTTAAATCATCGATTAAAGGCTGTAATATACGTCAACGTCATTGCCAGGCTCATGTGGACCGGAAACTAAAATTGTTAGCATCATAAATTTCCTCTTCATACATAACCACGGAGGAAGATTATAAGTCACTAATACTATTGGCCAACAAGAGTATCTATTGGTTAGACCGTTAGTATATGGGTTTATACCATCTGCAGACAATGCCAAACGAATATTTCGTGCATCACTACCGAAGGCAGGCCACCTATAGTCGATATTTCTCCAAGAAGGAGAGTCGGCTGGATGCCGCATCTTTCTGTCTTCTATTCGCTGCTTTGAGTGCCAGGTCATTAGTTCAGATGTAGAAGGAGATTTAAACATCCGTTTGAATCTTGGTATAATTGGAAAATACCACATTACTTTAGCAGGAACATTAATCCTTATTTTACCATCCTTTCCTAACTTCCAGCGAGATAAACGACACTTAGGACACTCGGAAGCATCAACGTTTACCCCCCGATACAATATGCAATTGTTTGGACATGAGTGATATTTTATGTATTTTAGGCCCAAGTCGGATAAGGTTTTCTTGGCTTCATATGCATTAGGTGGCATCACATTGTCCTTAGGAAGGAGAGAGCCAACGGTAGACAGCAAATCGTTAAAGGCACTATCACTAATTCCGAACCTAGCTTTCCAATTGTGCAATTTTAGTATCGACTTCAACTTGGTACATTCACTACCCTCATACAAAGGTTGTTCAGCATCAGCCACAAATCTCCTAAACTGATATGACTCATTATTGTACTCACTCGAATTATATGCAGCATCACAAACATTGATTGTTTCTGATGCAAGGCCAGGGGAAGGTATCGGTACGTGGGCAGACGTAGGTGCAGGGGCAGGCGAAGATGCAGGGGTCGGAGCATTTCTATTAACTGATGACCTACTTGCAGACCCTTGTGTATGCCAAATCCAATCAAGGTACCCCAGACTAAAACCATTTTCATATAAATGTCCCCTGATAATCTTAACTGCAAATTTTTTGAAGTTAGCACATCTTTTACAGGGGCATGGGATTCTTTTAGGATCACTAGCATTTTCCTCGGCAAATATCAAAAACTCTTCAACCCCGATTTCATAGTCAAGTGTGTCTCTATCTTTGAAAATCCAAGATTTGTCCATGCTATTCTCAAACTACCTGATTGTCAAATAACATATTAATTTACTATATACTATAGTACATTTACTACCTAGTATAATCAATATAAAATTCCTATATTCACTCATAAACCATGCTATTTACAACGACAAGTCCCAAACACAAACATATTTACAAACTACACAAACACAAATATATACAAGCACTTGTTATTACATGTAAATTCATATCTTAACTTCACAGGGTCTATAAAACATAAAAAATACAAAAATTTCTAAGAGGACAATTTGCAAACAGTTTTAGACAAATAACTACGCATACAACTACACATGCAACAACTACACATTTCAATTTCATATGCATACATACAACTACACAAATGTATACATGCAGCCCAAACAAATATAAATAGATATGTAAAGAAGAATATACCTAACAAAGCAAGCTCCAAAATCCCAAAAAACTAACTCCGAAGCCCAAAATCCAACTTAACTCCAAGCTCCGAGCTTTAAGCTTTAACAAACCCTTAGCTCCAAGATTTAAGCTCCAACAAACTCTACTCCTCACCTTAAACTTCAATGAACACACTTCACTCCTTAATCTTCGAATCTGTCACAAAAATTGAAACAAATGAGAAAAAAGAACATTTGAAAGTAAGAGATGCGTTGAAGAAATTGAGAGCTTTAATTGGAGATTGAAAGTCTAATCGGAAATTGAATACATTTGAGAGTTCTAGGTTTAGCTATGAGTAGTCGAGAGAAAGGGGGAATTAGGTGGGTGTTTTGTCTGAAAATGCAAAACCCGTTTTGTTTTGTAATTTTTTGTTTTTGTTTTGATTTTGATTTATTTTTAATTTTATGTTATAATCTTATTATAGTGAATGAGTGATAGGCAGGAGGGGAAATATACTAAGGGGGGAAAGGAAAATATTTGGCTAAGGGCGGGGAACAAAAGGGAGAAGCAGCGGGCTCTAATTTTTTAAAATTGAGCTTAGACATCGGTTTATATGTCAACCGATGTTAAAAGTGAATTGGACATCGGTTTATATGTTAACTGATGTAACGTAGTTTTTAAAAGAACAACTTAGACATCGCTATACTGAAAAGCTGATGTAAACATACTAAAAAGACATCACTTAGTTTTTATGTGATGTAAAAAACATTTTTAACATCAGTGACTTTTCTAACTGATGTCTAATGTGCGATGTCTAATGCTGATTTTCTAGTAGTGAATCCCCAAGAATAGCACTGACTACCTTGCTTTCACAGATGCTAACCGAGCCCTTAATATTTACAAGGGGTTTGATAAGTTTTTATTTGAGTCCTATCTTCATGATGTGAATGAAGCTTTGACTGTTAACCCAATCCTCTACTTGGATGTTATGCATAAGTTTTGGACAACAGTTGTAGTGAGGATAGTTATGCATGATAATGGTGTATCTATAGTGGTGAATTGCTCTATTGGAGGCCAACAAACCTAGTTCATTGAGAAAGATGTGAATGAAGCTTTGGGCATTCCTATTGAGAATATGGTGCAGGTTTACACTCAACAGTATCAGTATGAATGCATGGATTTTGTCAACTACGGTGAGAACATCAATCTGGCCAGTCTCAACAAGCAATATCTGAGGAGAGAGTGGTCTTTCTTATTTGACTCAATCATAAGGGCCTTCACCTGCAAAAAGACTGGCTATGCCAATATATCATGTGTTGTCGGGAAGCTGGTGCACTCCATATCCTACAACAGACACTTGCATGTGGGCTTACTGATCCTTGAAGAACTTAGCAGCAGGCTCACAATGCCACTAGCTAAAAGAGCTAAGGAAATATTCTTTTCTAGGTTTATAATGTCCACTTTAAATCATAAGGTTAAGGACATTCATTTACTTAATGGTATTAGTAGATCATTAATAAAAAATTATATGCAAGTGTCTAAAAAACTTTTGGATCACTTACTATAAAGAATACGGTACTTGTAAGTTTTAGAATCACTCATTTTATGTTGAAGAGAATCAAGACTTACCCTTTACCCTATGCCTGATATGAGGTCTCAAATTATATTAACATCTAGTGCATCAATGATTCCTGGCCCTATGGAAGAACAAACAAAGGAACACCAACAGGGACCTTCCAACGCTGAGACCCTTTCTTCTTTACCATTAAAATCTAGGAAACCAACCACTTCATCCTCTCAAAAAGGTGGAGTGAGTAAAAAGAAGAGAAAGCATGCAAACCTGTCAATCATAAATGAGAGTGGTGAGCAATAAACAAAACCAGAGTAACCTTTGTTCAAAAAGACAAAGAAGGCTAAAAAACTGAGTTGACCACTCAAGCCACCTTTGCATCCTCACAATATGGTGTCTCTATTCAAAAGAGCATTCTCCCTAGTACATCCTGTACAGAGTTTGCATCTACACTTGAACATATTCAAGTGTATGAAAGAAGAAATAAGAATGGCACACACAAAGAGATCAAATCTATTGAAGCTCCCTAATCTATTCAGGGGGAGCTGCCAACACTCCAATTTTCGATTCAAAGTATGATTTTTAAAATTTCTTCATCCTATAATCAAATACTCTAAACTAACTCTAGGGGCATCCTCTCAACAGGGTGTCTCCATTAAAAAGAGCACTCTCCCTAGTGCATCATATATAGAGTCTCCACCTACACTTAAACATATTCAAGTGTATGAAGGAAGAAATAAGGATGGCACGCACAAAAAGAGCACATCTATTGAAGCTCCCTCATCTATTCAGGGGGAGCTGCCAACACTCCAATTTGAGATTCAAAGTCTGATTTCTAAAATTTCTTCATCCTATAATCAAACACTCTAATCTAACTCTCAAGTGTTACCAACATCAAGTGACATGATTCTAGAAACTGTGTTCACCACCAAGGATCAACAATCAGTTGGTGAGAGGCTACATTATGGGGTAGACCTTGATCAAACCAACACAACCAAAGGGGTTTCATCAGTTTTCACCGAAGACCCTGTGATGGTCATATATACCCCTTCATGTACAAATCAACCTTCACAAGTTGCAAGGTTTGAGGGTAGTACTCCTGGGGGGCTATCTAAATTCTATCCAATTTAATTGGAGGTTCCTATTGGAGGAACAACTCCCCTCAAAACCCTAGTTGAGATTCCAGTTACAATTAAAGCTAGGAGTTCAATTTCCAATGACCCTGCTATGGGAGAGGCAAGTACATCACTTTCAGGTGACAGTATTTTGAAAGAAGCAAAAGGTTTTAAGGCTAGAGTACATGACATTAACCTAGCAAACTCCCCTTCAATTCCAATGTAGGTTCCCTCCAATAGTGGAGAAAAACAAACTGTCATAACCACAGCTCAAGTTGTGAGTCAAACTGTGACATCTGTCACAGGTGGTTCAACTGAAGCACTACCATCCACTTCAAATCCAAATGATCAACCATCAACTTCTCGACCTCAACCTTATCTGATTTTATAATGGTTGTAAGAAGGTGTTACTGATACTTTTGGCTCCTGAAGCTCTCAACCACCATTATCAACTTCATCAAATCATCAACTTCAAGCTCTACAACAACAAGTGTCAACTTTGCAATCCTCAAATGATTCACTCACAGCTCAGGTTCAAGCCTTAACTTCTCTACTGCAGAGTCAAAAAAATGATATCAAATCCTTGGTAGACTCCCAAAAACATCTACAAATGCAAAACTCATTTCAATTGAGAGCTATCATGGGTTCCTTGAATGTTCCTCTGCCTGCTCTACCTGAAGCTGCGAGACCATAAATTCCCAATCCACTACTCAAGCCTGCCAACAAGACTAAGGGGGAGATAGAAGTTAGGATTCACCAATCAAAGGAAACTGGAAAATCTAAAGAAACTCACTTTTGTCAAAGCTCTTCACAAGCTAAATTATCTTAAGATATTGGAAAAGACAGAGTTCTTAATGCTGGAGATGGACCATGTCAAGATCAAGAATTCAATGAACTTCTAGCAGTCTTGAGTCTCTATTAGTGTTTGTGCCCTAGAGACAACACTATGATGTTTTAATTTAAGACATTTGGATTATTAATGTTTATGTTCTATCGATTATTTCCTTCATAATTTATTAATTCTTAATTTACTTTGATATAAATGTTAGATTAATAAATGTCCTTGGAATATGATATGCAATTCTATATCTCTAACTACGTGACTTAAAAATGAGATTATGAGAATAGTATCAATATTCCTAAAGGTCCCTATTCGAGTATTATTATTAAGGGAGAATAAAAATGCATTAAGACTGGTGTGTTTATTGACTGATGATCACATCTCATTGATCATAGGTATAGTGATACTAATGTCAAAAACATAGGCTATGTAAATGTACATGCTGCTTGACAGACCCGATGTGAGATTCTACATGTATGTTGTGTCATAAGTAATTCTCACAGCGATAATAATTTAGTGGTCCTTAGACCTGAAGTCATTATATTTATATACGAGAATTGATATACATTGATTCTTTTAAAAGTTATCCTTGACCGGGTAATGGTAAAAGTGGACATTGGGTATATATTATGAATTGTATGAGAAATATGAATGATCTTGGTGGGATTTAACTCTCTTATTTTAGGAGTGATATTACTGGCCTCTTATGTTAGCTAGACTATAAAATGTGTGGCCACACTCAAATATTGATTTAATATGATAGTCTACTCACTGATCAAGGGAACTTGGATTAAACTACGATGAGGATGACGCATTACATGCCTCTAGTTTAATTTAAAATATTTGGTTAAAGGGGTTATATTACATTGTACATTATTCATGAAAGGTTTAATCGATCACCGATTCAATTATTATTACTTGGGTAGAAATGATGTATTACTAGATGCCGCTCACTGTTTATAATTTTAAATTAGATTTATAATTTGTTGCCAAGTAATAATAATCTATACGGTCACACACAAAGAATGCTTGAAGAATTAATAAATTTAAATTGGATTTAAATTAAACTAAAGTAGTTTGAATTATTTATAATATTAATTAAGTATGACTTAATTAATTAGATAAATAATAATATTAGAATTTACTAATATCAATTATGAAATTTAGTTCTTAAATAATTAAGCATGACTTAATTATTATATAAACTTCTAATTAGTTAAGAGTTATAATTCTTTTTCTACTCTATATATAATATCTCTTGTGTGGCTGATTTTATAATCAAGACTTTTACTAAAACCCTAGCCACCAAGAGAGAAGATGGAGAGAGCAAGATGAAACGAGTTTGTGCTAGTACACATCCAATCTTTTAGTTCAAGAATTCATGTGGATACCGATAGAACGTAGATCGCGAGAGCGGGATGCATGGTGATTGAAAAATCTTTGGATCTCCATTATTTAACCAAATTATAAAGCTACTTAAGGTAAACAATCTGATCTACGAATTAAATATATATTTTTCACATGAATCCTGTGGTGGATTTCGAAAATTTTGGTTTTTCATGTTTTTAATTATTGTTTGTGTTGCGTTTTATATGCTCGAAACTCAATAGTCTCTTCACAACAACTATATTACCTATTAAAGAGCTTTGTACAACAACATAAATTTTCTCAGAGTTGTGATTGTCAAAGCTGATAACTTCCTGAAGAAGAGAATTGTTAATAATAAATATGATAGTGGCTTGGACATATGTCTACAGGTGTCTCTCTCAACTCTTCAATCCATGAGAGCATCTGAGTTGGATGTAATTATTGATAGAGTTAATCCAGTGATTCTAGCGGACACCCAATTGCTAAATGAAATCAAGAAGGCTGAGATAGTTGTTTTTTAGAAGCCTATCTCTATCTGAGCAAGGGGTGGCCTACATCTGTCCTCAGTCTAAAAAATGCAAACTTTTCACTGTTCCTAAGAATTGTGTAAGAGGAAACATGAGGCTGATAATGACTCTTAAATCTGATCTGATATGCATAAAGAAAAAGAAAACTGAAGATGAAGACATGATCAGAATTCTTGAAATATACCTTCAAAATGCTGATACCATGTTGCCAAAGTT
Organism: Apium graveolens; assembly: GCF_009905375.1. Classification (NCBI taxonomy): domain Eukaryota; kingdom Viridiplantae; phylum Streptophyta; class Magnoliopsida; order Apiales; family Apiaceae; genus Apium; species Apium graveolens. The sequence goes on from NW_027420407.1 coordinate 67,431, forward strand.
ACAATTCAAACTAAAAGATGACAAAGATGATGATGAGCAAAAGCATGATGAGCAAAAACCTTCTGGCTCAAATCCAAGTCATTCTTCATGATCAAGTAGTAGCAAAGTAGATGAGAAGAACAGAGATGAGAAGATTATGAGTGATGAAAATAGAAGAAGGAAGAAGGATGATGCTTCAAGTACAAAGAAAGATGTCCAAATACAATCTGCTCAAACCACTAAACCTACAAACTCAAACACCTTACCAACTTTAACCTCAAAACCTAAATTTTTATGCAAACTTACTACAAACATCTTCATCCAAACCAATCTAAAGAAAATCTCAAACCTACCTTCGTTTAAGCCACCAATGTATACTCATTACAAATCTGTTGGAAGAAAACCAAAGAAGATACAAGCTAAAGAGAGGGCCATCTGGAACTGTTTTGATCAAGCTAAATTTTTACCACTTAATTATTGCATCTCAGATAAAGACTACTTTCATGATGGCACATACACTCTACTTAGCAGAGAAATGATGGATACTTTTTCAGCCACAGAAATCAAAAGGTTGATCAGCTTAATGAAGGAGAATGATACAAGTACAATGGCATGGAGGTCTATATTGTTTATATGGATGGTAGTAAGGGAAGATAGAAGACAAACAGATAAGGTTGCAAGAGAGGAGAGGGAAAGGGAATATGCTGAAGAAATAAAAATATTTCAGAAAAGATCAGAGAAACTAAAGGCGGGAGGAATGAGCTGAGTGTCTAAAGATGGAAACTTTCTAAACAAAAGAATTGGCATATTTCTAAAGTTCAGAATAAATTATTTGAATGACTATATTCATTTGATGATTGGCTCAAGCTTGTGGAAGCTCGAAGAGGGACTCAAATCATAGAGGAATTGCAAGTGCTTGTATATCTAAAGGACCTCATTAGAAAAGAAACGGTCTATGAGAAATTTGTTTGATGAACATACTTGTTGAATTCACGTAATTTATTGGTGTATAAAAGATGTATTAAATATGTCAATATGTATGTATTTATCTATAACTTGGGTTAGTCTTGTTACCGGGCATGATTTTTTGATAAGCAGTTTTCTCAAAAATTGGGGGAGATTGTTGTATAAGAAATGCTTGTATCATAACAAGACTAAGTCAAAATCACAACTCTAAGAATTAGTTGTTTGATTATCTAAATTTGTATTTTATATTGTATTACTTGAGTCTATAAAAATGTGAAAGATTATAGTGGAGTATTTTTCTGTACACAGACTCAAGCCTTAGAATAAACTCTGTAAGAAGATCAAGAAGATCATGCCTCAGAAAAATTATGAAGAAGCTTGGAGTTGAATAAATTTGTTTTTGGAAAAATATTCCAAGTCAAGATATCTACAAGTCACAGATCAAGTCGTATAGAGAAGTAATTCGAGAACTCCAGAATGACTTATCGAGAAGTCCAAGATAGCTTATAGAGAAGTCTCAGAGATATCGATAATCCAAATGAAGATGTATAGATTGGAGATATCGACAATTCAAAATCTCATTAGAGATATCAGAGATATCGACAAGTCAAAATTCATATAGAGATCTATGAGATACCGACAAGTCATTTTTGCACTAGAGAATTTAGAGATATCGATAAGCCGAAATGAAGCCATGAAGATTAGAGATATCAACAAGTTAAAGTATCACTAGATATCTCAGAGATATCTACATGTCAAAATTTATATAGAGATCTCTAAGATATCGACAAGTTAATTCTACATGCAGAAATTTAGAGAACTCGAGATGTCGAATAAGGCTCAAGTACAGAATGCAGAAAAGTTAAAGATCCATGATTATCAATCAACAAAGATCTAACTAGTTATATGGACAAGTCTACAAAAATAGCTTGAAGAGTGCAAGATCAAAGTCTAGGATTATTTGACAAAGGAGTGTCACAATTCAACAGGATATGCATAGATGTGCTAAGCCAGAAATGGAAAGCTTTAGAGATAACTTAAAGTAGGATTGTTATTCCCAAACAATCTAACAAAGAATTACAGAAGGAGGTTGAATGTAATTATGGCTTCTTTTTAAACTTTAAGAATTGTTCTATATTGAATATATAAATGTGTTTGATTTAGCTAAGGTGTGGAATGAAAGTATTGAAAAAATCAAACATAAAGTACTTACATGTTCTAGTATGATAAGAAATGTAAAACCCGAGTTCTTCAACTCTTGACATCTTGAATTCTTGATGTGACTGAGATTTGAGGACTTGAAAGTACGGAGCACGGATTTGAGAGTATTAGCACAACCTTGAGAATAGATTTGAGTTAACGAATTTGAGAGCACCGGAGACATGAATGAACGGCCTAACTAACAAGTAAATGAATATGTTCTAATTCAGATAAAATTGTCTTAACAATGATATGTCTGAAAGAACATAATTACTAACTATTTTAATTATAAAATAATCAAAGTTAGATTTTATATAAATTAATTTGATTGATGTAAGAAAGAATTTGACAGGAAAAAAAAATATTTTAGAGGTCAATTATTTTGTACAAAGAAATGGAGTGTTCTAAATTAGAGTGTCCATCTCAGGATACATATTTATGTTTTTTTTTGCTTAGTTTACATGTGAATATTACCAACACAAATTTTGAAGAGAAGTACAAACTACCCTCATCAGTATTTTTACACCCTTAATATGAGCTCCAACAAACTTCATTCATTTCTTAAAATAAAAAATGAATTTTTAAGGACATGTTCCAAATAAGCTATCATGTTACTGAGTCAATGTAATTGGTTTGACTCAATTATTCAATTGCTTAATGGGTTAATATTATGCATAATGTAATCATCTTGATGAGAGTTCGACCTGAAATTTCTTGTATAAATAAGATAAATATATAGTTTGAGTCCTAATTTTGAATTAAAGATTTGTTAAACAAGCCTTCCTACAAGAAAAATGGTCGTTTTTTACCAAGATATTTCTATCAATGAATTCTTATAGGAATTGCTCTATTATTTCATACCCAGGAGAATTATGGTAGAAATTGCTCCCTTTGGGGCAAGATCTTGTACACGTAAGTACCAAATCATATCAATATTGGTAAAAAGATCAGTTCCTACCAATATTGGTAGGTTTTCATCAAAAAAAAAAGATATCAAAAGGGACCCACCATCCATGTCATCAATTCTCACCTTTTTAAATCAATTAAACTTTAATTTAAAATTATTCATTTTAGAGATATTGTCTTAACAACGATATGTCTGAAATAACATAATTACTAACTATTTTAATTATAAAATAATCAAAGTTAGATTTTATATAAACTAATTTGATTGATGTAAGAAAGAATTTGACAAGAACAAAATATTTTAGAGGTCAATTATTTTGTACAAAGAAATGGAGTGTTCTAAATTAGAGCGTCCAGCTCAAGACAGTCATTTATGTTTTTTTTGCTTAGTTTACATGTGAATATTACCAACACAAATTTTGAAGAGAACTACAAACTACCCTCATCAATATTTTTTACACCCTTAATATGAGCTCGAACAAACTCCATTCATTTCTTAACATAAAAAATGAATTTTTAGGGACATGTTCCAAATGAGCTATCATCTTAATTTAATATGTTTCATTCATAACCAAGTCAACATAATTGGTTTGACTCAATTATTCAATTGCTTAATGGGTTTATATTATGCATAATATAATCATCTTGATCAGAGTTCGACCTGCAATTTCTTGTATAAATAAGATAAATATATAGTTTGAGTCCTAATTTTGAATTCAAGATTTGTTAAACAAGCCATCACTTCAGGAAAAATGGTCGATATTTACCAAGATATTTCTATGAGTGAATTCTTGTAGGAATTACTCTATTATTTCATACCCAGGAGAATTATGGTAGACATTGCTCCCGTTGGGCCCAGATCTTATACACGTAAGTACCAAATCCTATTAATATTGGTAGAAAGATCAGTTCCTACCAATATTGGTAGGTTTTCATAAAAAAAAAAGATATCAAAAGGGACTCACCATCCATGTCATCAGTTCTCACCTTTTTAAATCAATTAAACTTTAATTTATAATTATTCATTTTAGAGATATTTCCTACCAGATTTGGTAAAAACATAAAAGCTAACAATCTTTGTAGGAAGGGATGAAACCTTTATAATGATATGACCTCACCCTCACTATGAGCTTTGTAGGAAGGGATGAAACCTTTATAATGATATGACCTCACCCTCAGTATGAGCGGCCCATGTATAATCCAAAATAAATATTATTTTTTCAATTTTGTAAATTTATTAATAATTCAAGGTTTTTTCCTACCGATATTCGTAGGAAAAAAGGTCCTCCAGCTCAAAGGTTTTTCCTGCCAATTTTGGTGAAAAATGTTAAGATTTAAAAATGGACCCACCATATTTTTACTTTTTGATGGTGTGGTGGTAATGTATTGAAGATAAGATAAAAAATTAAGAAAAAGAAAATAAAGATAAGGAAGAACAAGAACAAAAAGAAGAAATTTTTTCATCAATCTCATCATTTGAAAGGTATTAATCTCATTTTAAGTTATTTAATCTCATTGTTCTATATTTAATTTGTTTACTGTTATATTTAGTGTAGTTAAAGTGAACTTTGTGTGTGATTTGTGTGTGTATGTTTTGTATTTACTTTGGAAAAATAACATTGGTGAATTTATGCATATATGAGATATATTAAATTATACTTTTTATATCTACGTCTAGAAAGAATGATATTGGTGAATTTATGCATATATATGAGATATGTTAATTTTACATTTTGTACGATTTATAGTGAATTTATGGTGAAGTAAAATTGAATTATAGTTTATTGATATTGTAGATGTCAAATATAAATCATGATTGGATGTTTATCCGTATGAAAAGTGATCACATTACATGAACGGAAGAGTATAAAAATGGTATAGAAGAATTTTTAAATTCAGCAAAAAGGTTTGGTTTGACAAATGATATTAAATTTTGTCCTTGTAAGTATTATAAAAAATAATGGGTGGAAAATTTTTGATACTATAAATTTTCAGGTGTATGCTTCCCGATTTTTTTAAATCTATACGATATGGACTTTACATGGTGAGAAAAAATCAATAACGGAGTCTCGACAATAACCACGTCGTCAAAGACGTGCCTCTCAATTATGGTACACTGGTGGATATGCATAGAGTTCGGTATTGGAATTTAGATCAATATGCATTGAGATTGGTCTTCATATTTTTTCTAGGTTATAACTAGTCCTAGGTTTGTTACCTAGTCGGACTAGGCACAACTTCAAAGCTAAAAACACCGCCTTTTATAAAGAAAATTACAAACTAGGTCGGACCTTGATGCCTACCCGAACATGGAAAATAATAAAACAAATACCACTTAGAGAATTTTTTGAAGGCAAATAATTAAAAGAAAACAAATAGCCAAATAACAAAAAAGTGATTTTTAAGAGAGCAACATATAATTAACACAAGCAAGGATGGGTGGGCCCTTTTTTGTTTTAGTCGATCGAGGTGAAGTTTGATTCTGAGTTGAAGACAAGAGAACAACTCAGATTACAGTAAAGTAAAACGTAAATAGTTTCATAATAGAAGGTAAATAGTTTCAGAATTACAAAGGAATGACCTCAAAGCAAGAATAATAATAAATAATCAATTATTTGAATTTTGTTAGAGCCGGAAGGAAGCTGGGAATCGGACCATCGAATGGGGTAGGTTCTCCCTTTCCTTGCTCAATTGCAGTTTTGGCAGCTAGGAACTCTTTCAAAAAACTGTGCCAGTTGGCGTTTGGATTGGTCTTAATATCTTTTTCAGCCACTATCCAAGAACGAAGGATATCCAAAGAGCCAACATCATCAATAGTCTGACCATACTCAGATGATTTCTTGAATTCAGCAATAATGGTTTCTTTATGTTTCTCCTCAGAAAGCTTCTTCTTCAAGTCAAAGAGCTCGAAACGTAGATCTGTGGACTCCTTCTCCGCCTTGTGTGCTCGGTCCTCCTCTTCTTTTAGCTTTATTTGCATACTAGACTCCTTCGTAGCATATTGAGTCTTTAGCTCTTCTAACTCAGAAACCAACTCATTAACACGAACCTCTTTCTCCTTTATCTCAGCATTAGCCCGCTTGAGATCCTCAAAAGTTATTGAAATAGCCCCTGACATATAAGATCCAAGCTAAAAGTAGTATGTATTAGGAAAAAAATTATATAAAGTGACAAAAAAATAACGAAGTTGAAACTCACATGGCCCCAATGCTCAGCAACTCGCTGCAAGACAGAATTCAACCCAGATTCTTCCATCCTAGTCCAATCCTCATCCGTAGGAATCTCAGACATAATAGTCGTTAGTTGTTTAACAGAATGGTTTCCAACCCGGACTAAGCTCTTCTTTGGACCTTTGCCCTTATCACCAGAACCTTTTTCAATATTTGACTCCATTATTTTAGGATGCTTTGTTCCAATTGTCCTTTTTCTCTTTGAATGATGCTTCTCACCGAGCTCCGGAACATCCTCAAAGGCCTCAATAACGTTATTGACCGCATCCATAGCATTTTGAGGAGCAGCGAACTCGGTTTTTTCTTCTTGGAACATTACTGATCTTGACCTATCATTTGACCTCGGACACTTTGTTTGGAAAGGTCCAACAAATTTCTTCAGAGATGAAGCATAGGCATTGGTGGACATGATTACTTGGAAATTCGGACAATAGTAAAGAACAACTGAGGCAATAAAGAAATGCAAGTCAAGAACATCAAATAAAGTAGAAGAAAATTTTAATGAGATAATAAGAACCCCAACTACTACGCATATTAAATACTTATATCCAAGATTAAAAAAATTCTTAGTGATTTATAAATGTATCTCGGGTCATTTTGAACCCCAAACACTCACGTAAATTAAAACATGCTTTAAGGCATCACCTTGTAGAGTTATGGAGCTTTTCTGATAATTATTTTTGAAATTTTTTGGTCAAACTCGAATCATGCTTGTTCCACTAAGATTAAATAAGGCTCCTATATTAAAAGGTTTGTTCTATAAATTTGAATTTTCTAACAAAGTGGTACTTGGTGTCAATCTAGTCATAATACAGAATACTGAGTACTTAACTAGTAGAAGAATTGTTGATTGTTAGGTGAGTAATAACTAAATTGGTGGTAAAAGTAGTCTTACCCATGTCTTTCCAAGTCATTTTGTACTCATAATTCAGATTGATTGTTGTGTAATCAACTACCTACTCGGGGTAAAAAGCAGCCAAATTTTTACTCAATTTATTTTGGTAGTCTTTAACCAGATTGGTTATTTCCCAAACCGAACCCTAGGTAAAAAGCACAAAAAAAATTATTAAGCCATTAATTCTCCTTCACTCCCCCATCCTTCACTCCCCCATCCAGATAATCAAATTTGCGCATGGGAGTGGGAGGAAATGATATGATACAAATGATTCACTACTAATTATCATTATCAGGATAAATCCCCACACCCCAATTTTGTATCCTAATACACACTGCCAAGGTACCCTTAACCTGGACTCATGCTTCCTAGTAGGTAGAGTTATGTATACGGGGGTAGAGGCTCTTAGGGAAATTGGGGGACTAGGCCTAAAAAGTGAATTAACAATTAAAAAATATAAACATCTATCAAATATTGCATTTTAACAATTTTCAATTAATCAAATAGTCAATTACAACTCCTAAATACTTGTAATCATACTCTAAGATATAAAGCAGTACAAATCCGAGACACAATGTGGTTATTGCAGGTTATTACTTCCAGGGATATCTAATTTCCATACACATCTGCACATACACAAACAGAAGTTTATAGAATTTGTTTTACCTATCATATATAAACACCTAAAGAAAACACAAAGTCAAAAAAATAAATGTAACTAATTACATATATACACTTGTACAAGGACGAAGACCATAGAGAAAGAACAAGCAAGATACCTGAAGAAATGTAAAGTAAACCCTAAATTTGATGCGGCGCTCAATTGTTTCATATATCCAAGTACCAATTATATACATTGAGCTAGCTGCGGACTTAATTAGGGATAAAAATATAGCTTGTGCTAAAATTTTATATACTAAAATAATTACATAATATTGTTTGAAATACAATAAAAATTTAATAAGATGCTATATGCAAGCATAATTTTTTAGAATTGTTATGTTATTGTTTCATTTTAATATTTTACTTTGTCACATAAGTAGGTTCTAGATATCTATATAAATTAAAATAGTAAAAAGAATTTAAATTGAAATAATATTTTAATAGAAAAGAGCAGACCAATAAAAAGGTTTAGTGTTTGAATGTTAACATCATACTATAATAATGTATAAGATATATTACATATGAAGGTAAATATTTTTATTCCACAATAATTATTTCTATATTAACAAGAATGCTAATTTGTTTTTATCAAATTTAACTAGTCTAATCTATAATAATAGACAATCATTTTCACAAATATCAATCTTGTCATAATCCAATTTAAGTTCTTCACTATCTTCTTCAAGATTAAATAATCTAGAGTTTATAATGCTTTTAAAAGAGCAATATATAATTAACACTAGCTAGGAGGAAGCTAGGCACCATCACTACAACATATATTTAATCACTTAAATGGTTAAAAAAATACTCTTGTCCTAAAAAAATATTGTTGTGTGAGCTTGTGAACAAACAACAAGAGTAACCTATCAGTTGAAAAACGGTTGTCTTTGTTGTATCCTACTATGAAATCATACAACAAATAGTTCGTCTGTTGTCTTAGATTGCTAGGACAACACCCTAAAACCGTTGGCTTAAGACAATGATTTTGGTGTTTATGTTGTGTAATTTAGACAAGTGTTTATGATTATGGTTAAATATTAAACAACTATGCAATGATTTAAAAAAAAATTCATTCTCCCTCCTATTTTTAATTTTATCTTCCCAAAAGGTTAACAACTCATCAGTTTAATTTCTTCATCTCTCAAATAATAGACAACTTTTTGAGATGAAAAAAAACTTGTTGGTAACTCAAATATGCAATGGTTTGGTTCTTGTTGCCTGTTGTGTAAACTCAAGGTAGAAGATGGTTAAATACAAAGTAACACTTGTCTCTGACTAATGTTAAAAAAAATTGACGGGTACATGTCAAATCCCCATAAAATAATCCAACAGAATCCAACCAATGACTAGCTAACAAAAAATCATCCAACTAATATAGACTAGCAAAAAAACTCAATTAAGTTGGCTATGAGAATATTTCCTCAAGTCAACAACTAATTTCAATTGGATAATTCACAAACCAAATTATATTCCAATTTCACAAGATAATTAATCAAAAAATATAAAATCTAATTAAGCTCTAATGATGCCATATAAAGCTTCCAAAATTAAGCGAAAAATGTAACAATTTATCGGCAAAGATGAAGCAGTGTATCATATATGGAACACCTTAATCGATCCATAATTCACATTAAACCCTTAACAAGTGGCCACCTATTTTAATTAAGCATGTCCATATACAACCAAGAATGCAATCAAATATGTTTTTCCACAAAAATGGGCAAAAACGGGCAATAATGCAATTTGGCTCAATAATCACATTGGTCATTGAAAGAAAATTAAAAAAAACTGAACATGGTTACAAATATTTAAGATTAATAGGGTTTAGGGCCCATCATTAGTACTTTCCTATAATTACATGATACTGAATCCAACATATGAATGCCAGACATTCGAAACAATCAAGAAAAAGTTGTGCCATAGATTAGAAAATGGCAAATTCCGGTGTGATAAATCATTTATAAAAATTATAAGAAAAAATGTTAAATTCATATATATTAAAAACGTACTCGTAATTGACAAGAATTAATTAAAATACAAATATGACAAATATTAATTTGAGAAATAAAAAAAGATATACGAATAAATAAATGATAAAAGGGAGAGAGGTATACTCATGATGGGGTAATACTATGGATAACTTAACTTAAAAGAAGGTAATAATAATCATCATGGGATTTGAATCTATTCATCTACGTCCCACATATAACTAGCTTTTTCCTGATCAAGGTCGTCAAACATTGTGAAACACTGGCATGTGTAGCTCATTCTCAAGTTTTAATTCTACTGATCCATCATTTTCATCATCACATTATTCATAATAGTTCTTTTCCGGTAATTTCAACATGACATACCAATGTTTTTAAAGAAGATCATCAATATAACAAATTTGCTTGACATGTTTCCCTAGCACGAAAGGATCATTTACGGAACCTAATTTGTTCAAATTAACAATTATATATGCCAAATTATCTACCTTAACCCCCTGGTTCATATCTACCCATTTATAATGAAAAATTGGTACTCTAAATTTGTTGTAGTCTAACTCCCATATACTTTTATAACTCCATAGTAATTATGTGAAGTATGTTCAATATTTTTCTCTTTACCCTCCACAAGCATTGTGTCTGCAGCGACAATCACCACTACACTGAACTTGTCGAGTGTCACCATGCTCCTTAGTGCTATACGTAACACCATTAATTCTATATTCGCTAAATGTAGGGACATTCTTGTTGGGCCCTTCAGTAATTCACCTTATCTCCTCAGGTACATTATTATGGTCATCCAATAATTCTGATTCTGCCCATCAATGTCGCAATAGATAGACGTCTTGCATTCTGCCCATACTTTGCATTTTATGACACTCGTACGATAAAGTTTTCAAAATTTACCAAACACTCCTCCACCTCTTCGGCAATGTATTCCTCAGCAATACAACCTTGGGGATGAGCCGGGTTCCGTACATATCCTTTAAATGCCCTCAGATATCTCTCGAAGAGATACATCCAACGAAGGAATATTGGCCCATAAATATTAACCTCTCTCACGAGACGAACTGAGAGATGGATCATTACATCAAAAAAAGGAGGGGGAAAGTGTTTTTCAAGCTGGCATAATATTTGCACTAACTCACTCTGCACTTGTTACAACTTGTCTATATCCATCACTTTACTGCAAATTACCTTGAAGAAAAGGCAAAATCTAATAATTGTGCATCTCACTTATTTTTGTAGTACTGGACGAATTGAGATTGGAAGTAAATGATGTAGTATCGTCTAACAATAATGAGATTTCATTCCAAAAAGCCCAATATTTTCCATGTTTACAAGATTATTGATATTTGAACAAAATCCATCTGCCAACTTCATTTTAAGAAATGATGAGCAAACTATTTTTTTCTGCATGAATTAAGTTCCATGACGCCACCGGTACCTTTTCTGTCTTTCCAAGATTCTTTGGTCTCAGCTCCATTCTTATTCCCTTTTTATACATATCAAGACAGACAGACTCCCTATCTTTTTTGTTCCTCGAAATATTTAGTAAAGTTCCAAGCACAGTTTCATACTATTATCGGAACAGGGGCGACCACCTTCTCCACAGTGTTATCAAAAGCTGATTGCTACCTTCTATAAGGATGATAACGGGGCAATCATCTTTGATGCCTCATAGTTACTATCTTACGGTAATTAACCAGCCTAGTAGCTATTATTTCATCAATACAAATAGTACACACATTATACCCTTTAATTACATTTCCTGGCAAGTTCCCTAAGGGAGGAAAATCACTTATTATCCATAATAAAATGTCCTTAAGGATGAAATACTCTTTCTTATAAGCGTCATACATTTGTTTCCCACGCCACAACTCTTGCAGATCTTTTATTAGTGATTGAATGAACACGTCGATATCATTTACAGGCTCTGTCGATTCTAATATGAACAAGCAGAGCATAATATACCTTCTTTTTATACAAAGATATGAAGGAAGGTTATAAATTGATAGCAAAAGAGGCCAACTTGACTAATCAGTACGGTTTCCATGAAAAGGATTGAAACCATCAGAAGATAAACTTAATCGAAGGTTCATAGTCTCTGATACAAAATCAGGTCATTTTTTGCCGCTATCCTTCCATGTTTTTGAATCAGCTGGATACCTCATTTTACCATCATTTTGTCGCTCAGTGTCATGCCACGTCATGTCATTTGCAATGTGAGGTGTATTGAATCAATTTCATAATATTGGTTTTGGCGAGAAATACCATAGAACCTTAGCAGTTTCATCTCCTTTTTTGATCAATTTTCATCTAGAGGCCTTACATATGTGACAAGTAGTTTCATCTTCATCTAAATTGCCACGATATAAGATCAGACAATTATTCGAACATGTGTGTATCTTTTCATACCCCATTCCTAATGCACATAAGCTTTTCTTTACTTCATTGAAGGAAGATGGGATGTTATGCCTTCCGAAAGTAAAGACCCAAGTAATAATAGAATATCACTGAAGCATGAATTAGACATATCATGCTTCACTTTTAAGTTGTATAACTGAATCAAAGTTTTCATCTTAGTGTACCTCTCACATCCAGGATAAAGAGGTTGATGTTCACTTTTAACATGGTTGATGTTCACTTTTAACATGGTTGATGAAATTAGAAGAAGGAGAAGATATATCATCATCGTCGTCCTCGTCACGTTCACCCATTCATGAGGTGACTTGATTGATAGATTCTGAAGTGTCGGTTTCATTAGAAATTTCTACGGATTTATTCTCCATGTGCCATATCCAACATGTATATGTTTGATCAATACCATTTTGAAAAAGATATTTTTTAACTATATGTGCTCCCCATGATTTACTATGTGTGCAGTTTACACATGGACAACTGATTTTTTCTGCATTATACCCATTCTCAAATGCAAATATTAACAAATCTTCCACTCCTGTTTTTAAATCTTTTGTTTTTCTATCCTCTTTTAACCATGATCTATCCATCTTTTAAAAGTCTGAATAGAACCTCAAATTCCACTATTTATAGCTAAATTGTGAAATCTTTATATTTCCCCCAAATTTTATAACTAAACCTTAATTGAAGTTAAAAATCATCAAAATGAATTCAAAATAGAGGATATATATAACCTGAATTCTTAAATTACTGTACTAACCTGCCCAAGTGTAATATTCAATTTCACTCCTTATAGCTTCTTCAAAATGAATTGTGAAGTCTTTATAATTCCCCCAAATCAAATGAACCCTAATTGAAGTTCAGAATCACAAAAAAATGAATTCATCAAAATGAATTCAAAACAGAGTATATATATAACCTAAATTCTTAAAATACTGTACTTACATGTTCAAGTATGATAAGAAATGAAAAACCCGAGTTCTTCAACTCTTGACGTCTTGAATTCTTGATGTGACTGAGATTTGAGGACTTGAAAGTACGGAGCACGGATTTGAGAGTATTAGCACAAACTTGAGAATAGATTTGAGTTAACGGATTTGAGAGCACCAGAGACATGAATGAACGGCCTAACTAACAAGTAAATGAATATGTTCTAATTCAGATAAAATTGTCTTAACAACGATATGTCTGAAATAACATAATTACTAACATTTTTACATTTCAGTTAAATTGTTATATAAGAAATATGTGGTCGATAAATTAAAATATTTTGAATAATATAAATTCATTTATTTTCTAGGACCACGATAATTTAGATTTTATGTATTTCACTAAATCGATACAGACGAATAAATTACATAATTTATTAAAATATAAAGAAACAAAAATTATTTTAACAAAATGGTATAATGATAATAAGAATATCAAAGTTATATTACAAGAAAAATTGTGATGTTGTTCTTCCAGAGATATTGGTGTACTTTGGATCGCTTAGAATGTCTTTAATATCATTTTTAACTTCAAGATTTTTAAATTATGTGTGTTAAACGATAAATAAACAAATCATCTAATTATTTTTAGCATGTTATTTGTTTTACAACCTGATCATATCAGCAGTTGGGAGTTCCCAAATATATATTGTTTACACAATGGTATTTTGGAAAAACTTTTGCCCAACACTAGATTATATAGTTTTTTATAAATTGTTATATATAATTGACTAGCGTTAAGTTCAACTTTTTCGAGTTGATATCCTGTTTATCGATATTTTTTAAATTTGTAAACATTTTCGACGATCCAATTGTACGGATGTTTAAATCACCCTTTCAACGATTCAAACATAGGGATGTCCTTCCAATACGAATATGATTACCATTGACAATATTCAATTAATTTACAATATCGATACCCTTTATAGAAAATGATGTACTGATGTGCTTTTATATTAATCGAAACTTTCTTACTAAGCATTATCATTTACCCCCTACACCCCAAACTTTAAACCCTAATTTCAACCCGATTAATTTAGAAAATTACTCTTTCAACGATCTAACTGTACGGATGATAAAATCTAACCATTTTAGAGATGTAGTTTTTTTTATTTTTGTGTGATTTTATGTTAGTCCAAGTTATTATCATTACCGTTGAACTACTTTGTTAACCCCTAATCCATAAATCTTAACTGTAATCCCTAAACCCTATAACTACTTTGATATTTCGTAATCCTAAGTATCATGTTTATATGTTAGTGTACGTATTGATATTCTTTATCAAATTATTGCATATGAATGATAGAATTTAAATTTTTCATAATTAGGACTTGTTGTTTCCGACTTATAATTCACCTTATGAGTCAACCCAACTTACAAGTTGAATTTACGACCTATAAGTTAATAAGATGAATTTTAGTAACGATGTACTTTTTTCTGAACCTATTTTGATTTTTCCTTTTTTCATTAACTTTATTTTTGAAAAATACATTTTAAAATGTTAATCTAATCTAAAATTAATGAATTTTAATTGGATGTTATATTGTTGAATTATGATTTTACTGAAAAAAATGTAAACTTATTTTATTGAAAGCTTTGTAGTTTCTTATTTGGAAACAAATGTACAAATTACAAGGTAAATTTATTGCCAAATAAGAAACCACAATGCTTTTAATGAAATAGATTTACACTTGTTTTAAATAAAATCATAATTCAACAATTCAACATCTAAATAAAATTCATTAATTTTAGATTAGATTAGCATTTTAAAACATATTTTATTTAAAAAAAATAGTGAAAGAAAAGAAAATTCAATAAGTTCAGAAAAATTATGTTGTTACTAACATTCAACTTATCAACTTATAAGTCGTAAATTCAACTTATAAGTATTAAATTTTAAAAATCGAGGGTGTGCGGTTTTAATTTTGATTTTGGCCAAAAACTCCCCGGAACCGAACTGCGCTGCACATAGTAATTACAACTGCATCTTTAATTATTTTCAAATTTTCCAAACAAGCACTTAATGTCCTTAAGTATTATGTGTTCAATGAATGTTTGTCCTCAAACGTCTCTGTTAGTTTAATCTATATAGTTATTTATTGATTATAATGATATGTTTGTCTACATCTTTAATTATATTTGTCTACATAGCTATTCGATGTGTTCAAATCAGATTATCGAACTTTTACGGTAGCAAAAATTTAATTTTTATAGATAACATTGAATGTTTTATCAACATATACACTCGTAAATATCGACCTTTTTAAAATTAAAAGTTTGACTAGAGAGCATTACTTATTTTTGTTTTAGATTATAGACAACGGTTTAAAATAAAAATCGTTATTAGTAAACTTATTACACAACGGTTTGGATAAGAAACTGTTACCCACCTACTAATTAAATAATATTACCTACAATAATGATTTTACAATAATGATTTCAGGTAGGAACCGTTGTGTGTGAGTATATCTTACAATGGTGGCTAAATTAAACGGTTGTCGGTCTGTTTAGTAAAAATGTACAAATATATGGATGAATTCTATATTTTTTTAATTCTTAATTTTTAAGTTTTAAAAAATATATATAATAATGAATAATATTGATTGCTGGATTAAAGCAAATATGTATCTAGGTCGTTGATTGGACTGAAACTTTTTCAATTTCCCTCTTAGTATCCCCCAAAATTTTATATACCAAAATTTTATATCCAGTATCAGTTACTCTTCTCCTACGTTAGTTACTCTGGGAAATAAGTTATTCAACTCCCTAACACGATTTTTTTCTTCCATCTACATGATTTTCTTCTCTATTCACGGTGATTTTCTTCACACGATCTCTTCTTCCAATCGATTGTACTGGTATGTTCCTAATTATAGCCACTAAAGCCTAATACATGCCTAATACATGTTTTTAATAAGTTTCTAAAATGCTCTTCGGTTTATTGGGGCTTTTTGATTTATTTTGGAACTCTAAAACCCTCTTCAATTTATTTGGGTTTTTTTTTGAATTTTTATTGTTAACTTTGATTTAAGCAGAGTAACGATGTTTGTGAAGATTCTCTAAGCTTATGCAGAGTGAATATGAAATGAGTATGATGGGGGAATTGAGTTACTTTCTTGGACTTTAAGTTATTCAAAGAAGTGATGGAATCTTCATTAGGCAAACTTAATATTTCAAGGATTTATTGAAGAAGATTGGTATGGTTGATTGTTCACCAGAATCTACACCTATGTCTACAACTACAAAGTTGGATGAAGATAAAAAGGGCAGAAGTGTAGATATTTTAATCTATAGAGGAATGATTGGATCTTTGTTGTACTTAACTGCAAGTAGATCAGACATCATGTTTGCAACATGTCTGTATACAAGATTTCAAGCCAATCCAAAAGAATCACATTTGATGGCTGTAAAGAGAATTTTCAGATATCTAAATTGGACTCCAAACTTGGGATTATGGTATCCCAAGGGAACAGGTTTTAAAGCTCTTAAATATACAGATGCAGATATTGTTGGATGCAGGGTTGACAGAAAGAGTACAAGTAGAAGTTGTCAATTTCTATGACAAAGACTTGTCTCCTGGTATAGCAAGAAGCAACAATATATGTAACTTCTTCAGTAGAGGTTGAATATATAGTTGTAGGAAGTTGTTATACTCAAGAGCTTTGGATTATAAATCAGCTATTGGATTATGGTATAGTATTGAACAAAATTCCTATCATGAGTGATAAAACTAGTTCTATATCCATTATAGCTAATTCAGTTAATCACTCTAGGATAAAGCACATTGATGTAAGGTACCATTTTATTAGAGAACATGTTGCAAATAGTACCATTGAGCTAATTTTTGTTCCAACAGAAAAATAGTTAGCTGATATTTTTACTAAACCTTTGGATGAAGCAACTTTCAGCAAACTTGTTGTTGAAATTGGAATGTTAAATTCTTCATCCTAAAGACAAGAACACAGCTAAATATTTTGCAGCGGATTAATTTCTAAGGGAATCAAAATTAATTTTATTTAAATGAAAATTAACTGAAATATTTGTGTATTTATTCTTCAAAATTCAAATTTATTGATTTTCATTTTTTAATACGTGAAATTAACACAAGGCATAATAAAAAATAACAAAAGTATATAGAGAACTAAGTTCTCTGTAAGTTTAATTGACTTCTCGACAAGACGTTTTGACATTTCTCAAGTGAGTTCTCGATAAGTCATTTTTCTGACTTCTCGAAGGACTTCTCGACAAGTTTCATTATGACTTATCGATAAGTCACTATAGAGTTCTCTATAGGTGTTAACTTATAGAGTTCTTTACAAGTAATTTCAACTTATCAATAATCTAGGAAACCAACCACTTCATCCTCTCAAAAAGGTGGAGTGAGTAAAAAGAAGAAAAAGCATGCAAACCTGTCAATCATAAATGAGAGTGGTGAGCAATAAACAAAACCAGAGTAACCTTTGTTCAAAAAGACAAAGAAGGCTAAAAAAACTGAGTTGACCACTCAAGCCACCTTTGCATCCTCTCAAAAGGGTATGGTGAAAAAAGAGGGACAACAACAAAATCTAAGGAAATCCTCTCAATATGGTGTCTCTATTCAAAAGAGCATTCTCCCTAGTACATCATGTACAGAGTTTGCATCTACACTTGAACATATTCAAGTGTATGAAAGAAGAAGTAAGAATGGCACACACAAAGAGATCAAATCTATTGAAGCTCCCTAATCTATTCAGGGGGAGCTGCCAACACTCCAATTTTCGATTCAAAGTATGATTTTTAAAATTTCTTCATCCTATAATCAGATACTCTAAACTAACTCTAGGGGCATCCTCTCAACAGGGTGTCTCCATTAAAAAGAGCACTCTCCCTAGTGCATCATATATAGAGTCTCCACCTACACTTGAACATATTCAAGTATATGAAGGAAGAAATAAGGATGGCACACACAAAAAGAGCACATCTATTGAAGCTCCCTCATTTATTCAGGGGGAGCTGCCAACACTCCAATTTGAGATTCAAAGTCTGATTTCTAAAATATCTTCATCCTATAATCAAACACTCTAATATAACTCTCAAGTGTTGCCAACATCAAGTGACATGATTCTAGAAACTATGTTCACCACCAAGGATCAACAATCAGTTGGTGAGAGGCTACATTATGGGGTAGACCTTGATCAAACCAACACAACCACAGGGGTTTCATCAGTTTTCACCGAAGACCCTGTGATGGTCATATATACCCCTTCATGTACAAATCAACCTTCACAAGTTGCAAGGTTTGAGGGTAGTACTCCCGGGGGGCTATCTAAATTCTCTCCAATTTAATTGGAGGTTCCTGTTGGAGGAACAACTCCCCTCAAAACCCTAGTTGAGATTCCAGTTACAATTAAAGCTAGGAGTTCAATTTCCAATGACCCTGCTATGGGAGAGGCAAGTACATCACTTTCAGGTGACAGTGTTTTGAAAGAAACAAAAGGTTTTGAGGCTAGAGTACATGACATTAACCTAGCAAACTCCCCTCCAATTCCAATGTAGGTTCCCTCCAATAGTGGAGAACAACAAACTGTCATAACCACAGCTCAAGCTGTGTGTCAAACTGTGACATCTGTCATAGGTGGTTCAACTGAAGCACTACCATCCACTTCAAATCCAAATGATCAAACATCAACTTCTCGACCTCAACCTCATCTGATTTCATAATGGCTGTTAGAAGGTGTTTCTGATACTTTTGGCTCCTGAAGCTCTCAACCACCATTATAAATTTCATCAAATCATCAACTTCAAGTTCTACAACAATAAGTGTCAACTATACAATCCTCAAATGATTCACTCATAGCTCAGGTTCAACCCTTAACTTCTCTACTGCAGAGTCAACAAAATGACGTCAACTCCTTGGTAGACTCCCACAAACAACTACAAGTGCAAAAATCATTTCAATTGAGAGCTATCATGAGTTTCTTGAATGTTCCTCTGCCTGCTCTACCCAAAGCTGTGAGACCATAAATTCCCAATCCACTACTCCTTCCTGCCAACAAGACTAAGGGGGAGATAGAAGCTAGGATTCACCAATCAAAGGAAACTGGAAAATCTAAAGAAACTCACTTTTGTCAAAGCTCTTCACAAGCTAAACTATCTTAAGGTATTGGAAAAGACAGAGTTCTTAAAGCTGCAGATGGACCATGTCAAGATCAAGAATTCAATGAACTTCTAGCAGTCTTGAAAATGTCTCTGTTAGTGTTTGTGCCCTAGAGACAACACTATGATGTTTTAGTTTAAGATATTGGATTATTAATGTTTTTGTTCTATCGATTATTTTATTTATAATTTACTAATTCTTAATTTACTGCGATATAAATGTTAGATTAATAAATATCCTTGGAATATTATATGTAATTCTATATCTTTAAGTACGTGACTTAGAAATGAGATAATGAGAATAGTGTCAATATTCCTAAAGGTCCCTATTCGAGTATTATTATTAAGGGATAATAATAATGTATTAAGACTGGTGTGTTTATTGACTGATGATCATATCTGATTGATCATAGGTATAGTGATACTAATGTCAAAAAATAGGCTATATAAATGTACATGGTGTTTGACAGGCCCTATGTGAGATTCTATATATCTGTTATGTCATAAGTAATTCTCACAATAATAATGATGTAGTGGTCCTTAGACCTGAAGTCATTATATTTATATACGAGAATTGATATACATTGATTCTGTTAAAAGTTATCCTTGACCAGGTAATGATAAAAGTGGAATTGGGTATATAGTATGAATCGTATGAGAAATATGAATGATCTAGATGGGATTTAACCCTCCTATTTGAGGAGTGATATTATTGGCCTCTTGTGTGAGCTAGACTGTGAAATGCATAGCCACGCTCAAATATTGATTTGATATGATAGTCTACTCATTGATCAAGGGAACTTGGGTTAAACTTCGATGAGGATGACACATTACATGCCTCTAGTTTAATCTATAATATTTGGTTAAAGGGATTATATTACATTATATATTATTCATGAAAGGTTTAATCGATCACCGATTCAATTAGTATTACTTGGGTAGCAATGATGTATTACTAGATGCCGCTCATTGTTTATGATTTTATATTAGATTTATAATTCATTCCCAACGTTATAATAACCTCTAGGGTCACCCACAAAGAATGGTTGAAGAATTAATAAATTTAAATTGGATTTAAATTAAAATAAAGTAGTTTGAATTATTAATGATATTAATTAAGTATGACTTAATTAATTAGATAAATAATGATATTGGAATTTACTAATGTCAATTATAAAATTTAGTTGTTAAATAATTAAGCATGACTAAATTATTATATAAATAGAAATTTCAAATTAATAATAACTTCTAATTTGTTAAGAGTTATAATTTTTTTTCTACTCTCTATATAATATCTCTTATGTGGCTGATTTTGTAAGCAAGACTTTTACTAAAACTCTAGCCACCAAGAGAGAAGATGGAGAGAGCAAGATGAAATGAGTTTGTGCTAGTACACATCTAATCTTTTAGTTCAACCATTCGTGTGGATACTGATAGAACATAGATCGCGAGAGCGGGATGCGTGGTGATTGAACAATATTTGGATATCCCTTATTTAACCAATTTGTAAAGCTTCTTAAGGTAAATAATCTGATCTACGAATTAAATATATGTTTTTGACAAGGATCTTGTTGTGGGTTTCGAAAATTCTGGTTTTTCACATTTTTAATTACTGTTTGTGTTGCGTTTATGTGCTCGAAACTCAACAGTCTCTTCACAACAACTATATTACCTATAAAAGAGCTTTGTACAACAACATAAATTTTCTCAGAGTTGTGATTGTCAAAGCTGATAACTTTCTGGAAAAGAGAATTGTTGCTAATATATATGACAGTGGCTTGGACAGATGTCGATAGGTGTCTCTCTCAACTCTTCAATTCATGAGAGCATCTGAATTGGATGTAATTAATAACAGAGTTAATCCAGTGCTTCTGGGGGACACCCAATTGCTAAATGAAATCAAGAAGGCTAAGATAGTTGCTTTTCCTGAAGCCTATCTCTATCCAAGCAAGGGGTGGCCTACATCTGTCCTCAGTCTAAACGATGTAAACTTTTCACTGTTCCTAAGAATTGTGTAAGAGGAAACGTGAGGCTGATAATAACCCTTAAATCTGATCTGATATGCAAAAAGAACAAGAAAACTGAAGATGAAAACGTGATCAGAATTATTGAAATATACCTTCAAAATGCTGATACCATGTCGCCAAAGTTACAATTTAACCTAAAAGATCAAAAGGATGATGATGAGCAAAAGCATGATGAGCAAAAACCTTCTGGCTCAAATCCAAGTCATTCTTTAAAATCAACTAGTAGCAAAGTAGATGAGAAAAAGATAGATGAGAAGAGGAGGAGTGATGAAAATAGAAGAAAGAAGAAGGATGATGCTTCAAGTACAAAGAAAGATGTCCAAACAATCCAAATACAATCTGCTCAAACCACTAAACCTACAAACTCAAACACCTTACCAACTTCAATCTCAAAACCTAAATTTCTATAAAAACTTACTGCAAACAACTTCATCCAACTCAATCTAAAGAAAATCTCAGACCTACCTTTATTTAAGCCACCAATCTATACTCATTACAAATTTGTTGGAAGAAAACCAAAGAAGATGCAAGTTAAAGAGAAAGCCATCTGGAAATGTTTTGATCAAGCTAAATTTTTACCACTTAATTGGTGCATCAGATGAAGACTACTTCCATGATGGCACCTACACTGTACTTAGCATAGAATTGATGGATACTTTTTCAGCCACACAAAATCAAAAGGTTGATCAGCTTAATGAAGGAGAAGGATACAAGTGCAATTGCATGGAGGTCTGTATTCTGTGTATGGTTGGTAGTAAGGGGAGATTAAAGAGCAATAGATAAGGTTGCAAGAGAGGAGAGAGAAAGTGAATATGCTGAAAAAATAGAAATATTTCAGAAAAGATCAGAGAAACTAAAGGCAGGAGGAATGAGCTGAGTGTCCAAAGATGGAAACTTCATAAACATATGAATTAGCATATTTCTAAAGTTTAGAATAAATAATTTGAATGACTATATTCACTGGATGATTGGCTCAAGCTTGTGGAAGCTCTAAGAAGGACTCAAATCATAGAGGAATTGCGAGTGCTTGTATATCTAAAGGACCTCATTAGAAAAGAAACGGTCTATGAGAAAAAAAAATTATGAACATACTTGTTGTATTCATGTAATTTATTGGTGTATAAAAGATGTATTAAATATGTCAATATGTATGTATTCATCTATAACTTGGGGTTAGTCTTTTTAGCAGGCATAATTTTGTGATAAGCAGTCTTCTCACAAATTGGGGGAGATTGTTGTATAAGAAATGCCTCTATCATAACAAGACTAAGTCAAAATGACAATTCCAAGAATTAGTTGTTTGATAATCTAAATTTGTATTTTGTATTGTATTACTTGAGTTTGTAAAAATGTGAAATATTAGAGTGGAGTATTTTTCTCTACACAGTCTCAAGCCTATGAATAAACTCTGTAAGAAGATCATGGCTCAGAAAAATTGTGAAGAAGCTTGGAGTTGAATAAATCTATTTTTGGAAAAATATTTTAAGTCAGGATATCTACAAGTCACAGATCAAGTCGTATAGAGAAGTAATTCGAGAATTCCAGAATGACTTATCGAGAAGTTCAAGATAGCTTATAGAGAAGTCTCAGAGATATGGATAATCTAAATGAAGATGTGTAGATTGGAGATATCGACAAGTCAAAGTCTCATTAGAGATCTCAGAGATATCAACAAGTCAAAATTCATATAGAGATCTCTGAGATATCGACAAATTATTTCTGCACTAGAGAATTCAGAGATATTGACAAGCCAAAATGATGACATGAAGATTGGAGATATCAACAAGTATCACTTGAGATCTCAGAGATATCTACATGTCAAAATTCATATAGAGATCTCTAAGATATCGATAAGTTAATTCTACATGAAGAAATTTAGAGACCTCGAAAAGCCAAGTTCACTTATGAAGATTCAAGAGACCTCGACAAGTGAAAGACACTTATAGAGAACTAAGAGATCTCGTTAAGCTGTAAAATTCAGATTCATCTTCATTTGTCTAATCCGAATTTCTTGCATCTCCATGAGAGTTTCATTGCTTGCAATTTTCAGCTGATTTTCTAATATGAAGAATCTTCTGGTGTATTTCTCATCTTTAAACTCCATCAACCAGTATGGCCTCAAATTCACTCTATTCCCTGTGTATTTGGTCCTCTCCAGCTATTCCTTATCCCCTCAATTTTGTTCAGTACCAACTTTTTTCAACAATATTCAATCCAAAATTATTCTTTATTGAGGAGAAAATCTTTACCAAAACGGAATAGCCTTCATTGAGAATCCTGTGAAGAGGCCAAGTGAGCTCTTTTCCACCCTGTACATAAAAACCAATCTCTCTGGAAGGTGCTTGTAGGAATCAATAGCTCTTACTTCTTCCAGCAAATCCAGATAGAGATTTATATCTGAAAATTCTTTGATGTCACGGATGAAGAGTTGATCTCCCTTGTTGACAGTTGGATTGGGTTTGGCCAATGATTTGGATTTAATTCTAACAGGCTTGACCTTCTTGATTGCTCTCTTCTTTCTTTTCCTAGGTTTGGTTTGGATTGGAATGTTTAGATCTGGAAGAGGTAGGCTTTCCCAATCTATTGCTTTTGTTGTTGTTTGAGCCTCACCTTTTCCTCTTTCTTAGCATCTGCAAATTTTGGATGTCCAGACACCACACAGATCATTTTACCATTCTTGTATATTTTGGAAAACCTTTTCTTTAAGACTGAATCTCTGGGATCTTTGAAGAAAGCAATAGACCTTCCAAGCAGCATTTTCTCATGTGGCTTGGGAGTTTCATAGACCAGGTCCAAAGGATTTTTGTCTGGGTTCTTTGGATAGTTTCTCTTTAGTTGAAAAATCATATTGGCCTTTGGAGATTTAATTGATGAGGGTTGACCCCTTTCCATGTTTCCTAAGGTCATGTCATTGGATAAAATTGTACTCAATTGAGAGAAATGAGAGAAGGCTTTGTCTTTCTTCTCAATTGGACCAAACTTCTTTTTAATGATGTCATCAATCTTCTCCCATTTTTCACTCAACTCCAGTTTAGCTGCTGCTATCTTGATTAAATCAATGTTGTCTAGCATTGGTGGCTTTGTGAAGGTAATTGCCGGAACTATTACCTTATTGACATTCATGTTGAGCACTTTCATCCACTCACTAGCTGACTCTCCCTGACGAACTATAATGATAGATTCTTTTCCCCCTTTTTGTTAGCATCAAGTTGAGCAGAGGTTGAGGTTTGTACAGCCACCGATTTCTAAAAAAGCAGTGTTTGTTGATCTTGATGAAGTTGTATTTGAGTGATAGAGGTTTCTAGAGTCTTTAGCCTGGTGTCCAAAGAATCCACCTTGCAACTGATATCAGAATTTTTCTTGAGTTGCATGTTGATATCTAAAAATGTAGTTGCACGAAACCTAGACTCCAATCTTTCAGAGATGTCCTTTTTGACTTGTCCAATTTCCGTCTTGATTTCAAACACATCTTGATTTTTCTTGAGAGACTAGTTATTATGCAATTTAAGAGACTCAAGATGTGCTTGAATAAGACTCTTGGTGTTGACATCTGTGGTAGCTTGAAGAGCTGTCTGAGTTTGGTGAATTAGTTTGAAGAGAGTGGGTTTGAAGTGGTGCTCACTGCATTCTTTGTTAAACATCCATGATGGAGTGTTTGTGCTTGAGCTAGGGAGTTCTTCTCCCCCTATGTTCATGAAATCTCCTTCATCATTATCATCATCCCAAAAAATTTCTTCAGAACCACCAGTAGGATAATCAAAATCATCACTAGCTGCGGAGGGCATGACAGTAATTGCATCATTGACCCTTTGCATGGAAGAAGTTGTGTGCACATGTTATGGATAAAAACTTAGGGTATATTAATTGTTGTATTAATTACTAAGTTTCGGGAGTTCAAGGGCTTTAATGGTTGCTCTCGTGTTTCGTAGCTTAACTCTGCCTTAACGAGATGCCTACGTATCTCTGCGAATTAGAGAATCAATCCAAAAACATAGTTCTGATGGGTGGGGGTGAGACCCCTTATATAGATATTGAGAGTCCTTGAATTGGACTAGATCTAGGAGATTCGATGGGCAAGTCTTTGAATAGGAATGGACTTTGGAGTCCTAAGTGGTAGGAAACCGATTCCTTATCCTTTTAAGTCCCTTGGAGGCTAATCTACTAGGATTTATGTCCTTATTGGGACTCATCTTAATAGCTGATTTCTCCCCTATTAATTAATTATGAAATTAATTAATATTCAGGGCTTTGGGCCCTCTCTAGCTGGGCTTCTTTATTGGACCGAATCTGTTTAATTAATACTAATTATATTCCTGGGCTATTTTTGGGCCCCTATTCAAGGGTCTTGGCCCTCTTTAAATGGGCTTAACTGCTAGCCCTAATTTTAATACAATTAATGCGATATTAGTTATGCAATCAGGATTTATTTTACTCCCTATCATTTTCCCCCCAACTTCTAGGAAACCGTAAAAGATTTCGCAGAAGTTAAGTTCATCCGTTCTCTTACAGGGTATCGTTTTGGCGTAAAGTGTGGAGCGACCTACACATTTACAATGATTTACCTTGTACATGGCTTCAGGGTTTTTAAAACTTCCCTATTATTTTCTTTCCTTTTTCCCTAATTTTAGGAATTTTCTGGTATTTTTCAGGAATTTTCCCTTAATTCTGGGATTTTTCCTTAATTTCTAGAACTTTCTGAATTTTCTGCAGTTTTTCAGAAACTTTTTCCAATTTTCAGCCCTTTTTCGACCAGGATCCTAGTCGAAAATTTGACCTGGATCCTAGTCAAATTTTGGGCTAGTCCTTGAATCCTGGTCGAAGAAATCCGACTAAGATCCAGGACCAGGATTTCGACCTGGATCCTAGTCGAACCCACGACCTGGATCTTGGTTGAAATTTTGGTCCTTTTTTGATTCATGTTCATGATGTTTCGACTAGGAATCACGACAAGGATTTCGACCTGGATCCTAGTCGAGTTGACGACCTGAGTTTTGCTCGAATTTTTAAGATATTTTTGCTCCTTTTCGAGCTTGATCCACGACCAGGATTTCAACCTGAATCCTGGTCTTTTTTGTGGGTGTTTTTATGGCCTCTGTTCGAAAGAATTCGAACTGGTTTCATGACTTCAAATTCGACCTACATCCTGGTCTTTTTAATGGGTATTTTTCTGGCTCTTATTCGAAAGAATTCGAATAGGATTCACGACTTCTAATTCGACCTCAATCCTGATCTATGGTCTTTTTTGGGCTTTTTCTAATCCAACTTGGATTGGGCCAATTTTTGGGCTTATTTTTCCAAATCCTATTTGGATTTGGGCCTTGTTTTGGGCTTTTATTTTCCAAATCCTATTTGGATTTGGGCATCGTTTTGGAATTTTATTTTTCTAAATCCTATTTGGATTTGGGCCTCATTTTGGGCCTCATTTTGGGCTTTTATTTTTCCGAATCCTATTTGGATTTGGGCCTCGTTTTGGGCTTTTATTTTTCCAAATCCTCTTTTTAAGAATTATTGAGGATATTCTGGAAGGTTCCAGAATTTGGGCCTTTTCTTTGGGCCTTCAGGCAAATGGGCTTTTTGCCCTTTCATCTTCCCTTTTCCGCCTATATAAAGAAGTGACTAGAGTCACTCACTTCTCATTTCTCATTTCTTGCTTCCTGAGCTCTCCTCTTCTCTTTCACAAAAACCCTAGGTCTTTCTCAGAGTTTTCAAAAGCCTTTGCTCGCGTTCTCTTCGGGCTTTACAAATTCCCACGTATATTTCTTGCATTCTTTTTTCTTGTCTTCTCATGCTTAGTTTTTGCATCAAAATTATATTTTAAAATTTGCGCCCTTTTTCAGATGGCTGACAAGAAAATGACCCGTTTGGCCAAAATGAACGTGGCCAAGAAATCCAACGAGTTCCCTATTCGGTCAAGGTACACCTCTTTGATGAATTCTATATTTTTTTTAATTCTTAATTTTTAAGTTTTAAAAAATATATATAATAATGAATAATATTGATTGCTAGATTAAAGCAAATATGTATCTAGGTCGTTGATTGGACTGAAGCTTTTTCAATTTCCCTCTTAGTATCCCCCAAAATTTTATATACCAAAATTTTATATCCAGTATCAGTTACTCTTCTCCTACGTTAGTTACTCTGGGAAATAAGTTATTCAACTCCCCAACACGATTTTTTTCTTCCATCTACATGATTTTCTTCTCTATTCACGGTGATTTTCTTCACACAATCTCTTCTTCCAATCGATTGTACTGGTATGTTCCTAATTATAGCCACTAAAGCCTAATACATGCCTAATACATGTTTTTAATAAGTTTCTAAAATGCTCTTCGGTTTATTTGGGGCTTTTTGATTTATTTTGGAACTCCAAAACCCTCTTCAATTTATTTGGGGTTTTTTTGAATTTTAATTGTTAACTTTGATTTAAGCAGAGTAACGATGTTTGTGAAGATTCTCTAAGCTTATGCAGAGTGAATATGAAATGAGTATGATGGGGGAATTGAGTTACTTTCTTGGACTTTAAGTTATTCAAAGAAGTGATGGAATCTTCATTAGGCAAACTTAATATTTCAAGGATTTATTGAAGAAGATTAGTATGGTTGATTGTTCACCGAAATCTACACCTATGTCTACAACTACAAAGTTGGATGAAGATAAAAAGGGCAAAAGTGTAGATATTTCAATCTATAGAGGAATGATTGGATCTTTGTTGTACATAACTGCAAGTAGATCAGACATCATGTTTGCAACATGTCTGTATACAAGATTTCAAGCCAATCCAAAAGAATCACATTTGATGGCTGTAAAGAGAATTTTCAGATATCTAAATGGGACTCCAAACTTGGGATTATGGTATCCCAAGGGAACAGGTTTTGAAGCTATTAAATACACAGATGCAGATATTGTTGGATGCAGGGTTGACAGAAAGAGTACAAGTAGAAGCTGTCAATTTCTATGACAAAGACTTGTCTCCTCGTATAGCAAGAAGCAACAATATATGTAACTTCTTCAGTAGAGGCTGAATACATAGTTGTAGGAAGTTGTTATGCTCAAGAGCTTTTGATTAGAAATCAGCTAGTGGATTATGGTATAGTATTGAACAAAATTCCTATCATGAGTGATAACACTAGTTCTATATCCATTATAGCTAATTCAGTTAATCACTCTAGGATAAAGCACATTGATGTAAGGTACCATTTTATTAGAGAACATGTTGCAAATGGTACCATTGAGCTAATTTTTGTTCCAACAGAAAAATAGTTAGCTGATATTTTTACTAAACCTTTGGATGAAGTAACTTTCAGCAAACTTGTTGTTGAAATTGGAATATTAAATTCTTCATCCTAAAGACAAGAACACAGCTAAATATTTTGCAGCGGATTAATTTCTAAGGGAATCAAAATTAATTTGATTTAAATGGAAATTAACTGAAATATGATTTATAAATATTTCTTAAATATTTGTATATTTATTCTTCAAAATTCAAATTTATTGATTTTCATTTTTTAATACGTGAAATTAACACAAGGCATAATAAAAAATAACAAAAGTATATAGAGAACTAAGTTTTCTGTAAGTTTAATTGACTTCTCGACAAGACATTTTGACATTTCTCAAGTGAGTTCTCGATAAGTCATTTTTCTGACTTCTCGAAGGACTTCTCGACAAGTTTCATTATGACTTATCGATAAGTCACTGTAGAGTTCTCTACAGGTGTTAACTCATAGAGTTCTTTACAAGTAATTTCAACTTATCAATAATTTAGAACTGAAATAATTTGATTTAATAAATTTTTTTAGTGAAATACTTTTGGTAAATTCATTTTGATTTTCTCAAATAAAAATTAGAAAAACTCAGTCCATTCAAGACAAATGAGGTATTTATTGGACATCTCAATAAGTCATTTTTAGTTCTCTATAAGATTTAATAAAATGACATATCGGTATGTATCTAATTTTGAAAATATGACTTCTCGATAAGCAAATTCCAAACTTCCATTTTTAGTTCTCGAAAAGTCATTCACTTTTACTATAAATACCTAGACATCTCGACATACACCTCTTTACACCTTCGTGAACTCGAAGTGACCTAATTTTTTAAATCCAAACTAATTTCTCTCTCCTTTCAAGTTCTTTTTCTCTAATATTTTTGACCCATTCACCTTTACTTATCCACAATGGCACTAAACAATGAAAGAGCTGCAATCCCCAAGAATAGCACTGACTACCTTGCTTTCACAGATTCTAACCTAGCCCTTAATATTTACAAGGGGTTTGTTAAGTTTTTATTTGAGTCCTATCTTCATGATGTGAATGAAGCTTTGACTGTTAACCCAATCCTCTACTTGGATGTTATGCATAAGTTTTGGACAACAATTGTAGTGAGGATAGTTATGCACGATAATGGTGTATCTATAGTGGTGAATTGCTCTATTGGAGGCCACCAAACCTAGTTCATTGAGCAAGATGTGAATGAAGCTTTGGGCATTCCTATTGAAATATGGTGCAGGTTCACACTCAACAGTATCAGTATGAATGCATGGATTTTGTCAACTACGGTGAGAAGATCAATCTGGCAAGTCTCAACAAGCAATATCTGAGGAGAGAGTGGTCTTTCTTATTTGACTCAATCATAAGGGCCTTCACCTGCAGAAAGACTGGCTATGCCAACATATCATGTGTTGTCGGGAAGCTGGTGCACTCCATATCCTACAACAGACACTTGCATGTGGGCTTACTGATCCTTGAAGAACTTAATACCAGGCTCACAATGCCACTAGCTAAAAGAGCTAAGGAAATATTCTTTTCTAGGTTTATAATGTCCACTTTAAATCATAAGTTTAAGGACATTCATTTACTTAATGGTATTAGTAGATCATTAATAAGAAATTATATGCAAGTGTTAAAAAAAATTTGGATCACTTACTACAAAGAATACGGTACTTGTAAGTTTTAGAATCACTCATTTTATGTTGAAGAGAATCAAGACTTACCCTTACCCTATGCCTGATATGAGGTCTCAAATTATATTAACATCTAGTGCATCAATGATTTCTGGCCCTATGGAAGAACAAACATAGAAACACCAACAGGGACCTTCCAATGCTGAGACCCTTTCTTCTCTACCATTAAAATCTAGGAAACCAACCACTTCATCCTCTCAAAAAGGTGGAGTGAGTAAAAAGAAGAGAAAGCATGCAAACCTGTCAATCATAAATGAGAGTGGTGAGCAATAAACAAAACCAGAGTAACCTTTGTTCAAAAAGACAAAGAAGGCTAAAAAAACTGAGTTGACCACTCAAGCCACCTTTCCATCCTCTCAAAAGGGTATGGTGAAAAAAGAGGGACAACAACAGAATCTAAGGAAATCCTCTCAATATGGTGTCTCTATTCAAAAGAGCATTCTCCCTAGTACATCATGTACAGAGTTTGTATCTACACTTGAACATATTCAAGTGTATGAAAGAAGAAGTAAGAATGGCACACACAAAGAGATCAAATCTATTGAAGCTCCCTAATCTATTCAGGGGGAGCTGCCAACACTCCAATTTTTGATTCAAAGTATGATTTTTAAAATTTCTTCATCCTATAATCAGATACTCTAAACTAACTCTAGGGGCATCCTCTCAACAGGGTGTCTCCATTAAAAAGAGTACTCTCCCTAGTGCATCATATATAGAGTCTCCACCAACACTTGAACATATTCAAGTGTATGAAGGAAGAAATAAGGATGGCACACACAAAAAGAGCACATCTATTGAAGCTCCCTCATTTATTCAGGGGGAACTGCCAACACTCCAATTTGAGATTTAAAGTCTGATTTCTAAAATTTCTTCATATGATAATCAAACACTCTAATCTAACTCTCAAGTGTTGCCAACATCAAGTGACATGATTCTAGAAACTATGTTCACCACCAAGGATCAACAATCAGTTGGTGAGAGGCTACATTATAGGGTAGACCTTGATCAAACCAACACAACCACAGGGGTTTCATCAATTTTCACCAAAGACCCTGTGATGGTCATATATACCCCTTCATGTGCAAATCAACCTTCACAAGTTGCAAGGTTTGAGGGTAGTACTCCTGGGGGGGCTATCTAAATTCTCTCCAATTTAATTGGAGGTTCCTGTTGGAGGAACAACTCCCGTCAAAACCCTAGTTGAGATTCCAGTTACAATTAAAGCTAGGAGTTCAATTTCCAATGACCCTGCTATGGGAGAGGCAAGTACATCACTTTCAGGTGACAGTGTTTTGAAAGAAACAAAAGGTTTTGAGGCTAGAGTACATGACATTAACCTAGCAAACTCCCCTCCAATTCCAATGTAGGTTCCCTCCAATAGTGGAGAACAACAAACTATCATAACCACAGCTCAAGCTGTGTGTCAAACTGTGACATCTGTCACAGGTGGTTCAACTGAAGCACTACCATCCACTTCAAATCCAAGTGATCAAACATCAACTTCTCGACCTCAACCTCATCTGATTTCATAATGGCTGTAAGAAGGTGTTTCTGATACTTTTGGCTCCTGAAGCTCTCAACCACCATTATAAATTTCATCAAATCATCAACTTCAAGTTCTACAACAACAAGTGTCAACTATACAATCCTCAAATGATTCACTCATAGCTCAGGTTCAACCCTTAACTTCTCTACTGCAGAGTCAACAAAATGACATCAACTCCTTGGTAGACTCCCACAAACAACTACAAGTGCAAAAATCATTTCAATTGAGAGCTATCATGAGTTTCTTGAATGTTCCTCTGCCTGTTCTACCCAAAGCTGTGAGACCATAAATTCCCAATCCACTACTCCTTCCTGCCAACAAGACTAAGGGGGAGATAAAAGCTAGGATTCACCAATCAAAGGAAACTGGAAAATCTAAAGAAACTCACTTTTGTCAAAGCTCTTCACAAGCTAAACTATCTTAAGGTATTGGAAAAGACAGAGTTCTTAAAGCTGCAGATGGACCATGTCAAGATCAAGAATTCAATGAACTTCTAGCAGTCTTGAGGATGTCTCTGTTAGTGTTTGTGCCCTAGAGACAACACTATGATGTTTTAGTTTAAGATATTGGATTATTAATGTTTTTGTTCTATCGATTATTTTATTTATAATTTACTAATTCTTAATTTACTGCGATATAAATGTTAGATTAATAAATGTCCTTGGAATATTATATGTAATTCTATATCTTTAAGTACGTGACTTAGAAATGAGATAATGAGAATAGTGTCAATATTCCTAAAGGTCCCTATTCGAGTATTATTATTAAGGGAGAATAATAATGTATTAAGACTGGTGTGTTTATTGACTGATGATCATATCTCATTGATCATAGGTATAGTGATACTAATGTCAAAAAATAGGCTATATAAATGTACATGGTGTTTGACAGGCCCGATGTGAGATTCTATATATCTGTTATGTCATAAGTAATTCTCACAATAATAATGATGTAGTGGTCCTTAGACCTGAAGTCATTATATTTATATACGAGAATTGATATACATTGATTCTATTAAAAGTTATCCTTGACCAGGTAATGATAAAAGTGGAATTGGGTATATAGTATGAATCGTATGAGAAATATGAATGATCTAGATGGGATTTAACCCTCCTATTTGAGGAGTGATATTATTGGCCTCTTGTGTGAGCTAGACTGTGAAATGCATAGCCACGCTCAAATATTGATTTGATATGATAGTCTACTCATTGATCAAGGGAACTTGGGTTAAACTTCGATGAGGATGACACATTACATGCCTCTAGTTTAATCTATAATATTTGGTTAAAGGGATTATATTACATTATATATTATTCATGAAAAGTTTAATCGATCACCGATTCAATTAGTATTACTTGGGTAGCAATGATGTATTACTAGATGCCGCTCATTGTTTATGATTTTATATTAGATTTATAATTCATTCCCAACGTTATAATAACCTCTAGGGTCACCCACAAAGAATGGTTGAAGAATTAATAAATTTAAATTGGATTTAAATTAAAATAAAGTAGTTTGAATTATTAATGATATTAATTAAGTATGACTTAATTAATTAGATAAATAATGATATTGGAATTTACTAATGTCAATTATAAAATTTAGTTGTTAAATAATTAAGCATGACTAAATTATTATACAAATAGAAATTTCAAATTAATAATAACTTCTAATTAGTTAAGAGTTATAATTTTTTTTCTACTCTCTATATAATATCTCTTATGTGGCTGATTTTGTAAGCAAGACTTTTACTAAAACTCTAGCCACCAAGAGAGAAGATGGAGAGAGCAAGATGAAATGAGTGTGTGCTAGTACATATCTAATCTTTTAGTTCAACCATTCGTGTGGATACTGATAGAACATAGATCGCGAGAGCGGGATGCATGGTGATTGAACAATATTTGGATATCCCTTATTTAACCAATTTGTAAAGCTTCTTAAGGTAAATAATCTGATCTACAAATTAAATATATGTTTTTGACAAGGATCTTGTTGTGGGTTTCGAAAATTCTGGTTTTTCACATTTTTAATTACTGTATGTGTTGCGTTTATGTGCTCGAAACTCAACAGTCTCTTCACAACAACTATATTACCTATAAAAGAGCTTTGTACAACAACATAAATTTTCTCAGAGTTGTGATTGTCAAAGCTGATAACTTTTTGGAAAAGAGAATTGTTGCTAATATATATGATAGTGGCTTGGACAGATGTCGACAGGTGTCTCTCTCAACTCTTCAATTCATGAGAGCATCTGAATTGGATGTAATTATTAACAGAGTTAATCCAGTGCTTTTGGGGGACACCCAATTGCTAAATGAAATCAAGAAGGCTAAGATAGTTGCTTTTCCTGAAGCCTATCTCTATCCAAGCAAGGGGTGGCCTACATCTATCCTCAGTCTAAACGATGTAAACTTTTCACTGTTCCTAAGAATTATGTAAGAGGAAACATGAGGCTGATAATAACCCTTAAATCTGATCTGATATGCAAAAAGAACAAGAAAACTGAAGATGAAAATGTGATCAAAATTATTGAAATATACCTTCAAAATGCTGATACCATGTCGCCAAAGTTACAATTTAACCTAAAAGATCAAAAGGATGATGATGAGCAAAAGCATGATGAGCAAAAACCTTCTGGCTCAAATCCAAGTCATTCTTTAAAATCAACTAGTAGCAAAGTAGATGAGAAGAAGATAGATGAGAAGAGGAGGAGTGATGAAAATAGAAGAAAGAAGAAGGATGATGCTTCAAGTACAAAGAAAGATGTCCAAACAATCCAAATACAATCTGCTCAAACCATTAAACCTACAAACTCAAACACCTTACCAACTTCAATCTCAAAACCTAAATTTCTATAAAAACTTACTGCAAACAACTTCATCCAACCCAATCTAAAGAAAATCTCAGACCTACCTTTATTTAAGCCACCAATCTATACTCATTACAAATTTGTTAGAAGAAAACCAAAGAAGATGCAAGTTAAAGAGAAAGCCATCTGGAAATGTTTTGATCAAGCTAAATTTTTACCACTTAATTGGTGCATCAGATGAAGACTACTTCCATGATGGCACCTACACTGTACTTAGCCTAGAATTGATGGATACTTTTTCAGCCACATAAAATCAAAAGGTTGATCAGCTTAATGAAGGAGAAGGATACAAGTGCAATTGCATGGAGGTCTGTATTCTGTGTATGGTTGGTAGTAAGGGAAGATAAAAGAGCAATAGATAAGGTTGCAAGAGAGGAGAGAGAAAGTGAATATGCTGAAGAAATAGAAATATTTCAGAAAAGATCAGAGAAACTAAAGACATGAGGAATGAGCTGAGTGTCCAAAGATGGAAACTTCATAAACATAAGAATTAGCATATTTCTAAAGTTTAGAATAAATAATTTGAATGACTATATTCACTGGATGATTGGCTCAAGCTTGTGGAAGCTCTAAGAAGGACTCAAATTATAGAGGAATTGCGAGTGCTTGTATATCTAAAGGACCTCATTAGAAAAGAAACGGTCTATGAGAAAAAAAAATTATGAACATACTTGTTGTATTCATGTAATTTATTGGTGTATAAAAGATGTATTAAATATGTCAATATGTATGTATTCATCTATAACTTGGGGTTAGTCTTTTTAGCAGGCATAATTTTGTGATAAGCAGTCTTCTCACAAATTGGGGGAGATTGTTGTATAAGAAATGCCTCTATCATAACAAGACTAAGTCAAAATGACAATTCCAAGAATTAGTTGTTTGATAATCTAAATTTGTATTTTGTATTGTATTACTTGAGTTTGTAAAAATGTGAAATATTAGAGTGGAGTATTTTTCTCTACACAGTCTCAAGCCTATGAATAAACCTTGTAAGAAGATCATGGCTCAGAAAAATTGTGAAGAAGCTTGGAGTTGAATAAATCTGTTTTTGGAAAAATATTTTAAGTCAGGATATCTACAAGTCACAGATCAAGTCGTATAGAGAAGTAATTCGAGAACTCCAGAATGACTTATCGAGAAGTTCAAGATAGCTTATAGAGAAGTCTCAGAGATATCGATAATCTAAATGAAGATGTGTAGATTGGAGATATTGACAAGTCAAAGTCTCATTAGAGATCTCAGAGATATCAACAAGTCAAAATTCATATAGAGATCTCTGAGATATCGACAAATTATTTCTGCACTAGAGAATTCAGAGATATTGACAAGCCAAAATGATGACATGAAGATTGGAGATATCAACAAGTATCACTTGAGATCTCAGAGATATCTACATGTCAAATTCATATAGAGATCTCAAGGATATCGATAAGTTAATTCTACATGAAGAAATTTAGAGACCTCGAAAAGCCAAGTTCACTTATGAAGATTCAAGAGACCTCGACAAGTCAAAGACACTTATAGAGAACTAAGAGATCTCGTTAAGCCATTATACTTATCGAGATGTCAGTTCTCTATACAACAAACTGGAGATGTCGAATGACGCTCAAGTACAGAATGCAGAAAAGTTAAAGATCCAAGATTATCAATCAACAAATGATTTAATTAGTTAGATGAACAAGTCTATAAAAGTAGTTTGAAGAGTGCAAGATCAAAGTCCAGGATTATTTGACAAAGGAGTGTCACAATTCAACAGGATATGCATAGATTTGCTTGGCCAGAAATGGAACGCTTTAGAGATAACTTAAAGTAGGGTTGTTATTCCCAAACAATCTAACAAAGAATTACAGAAGAGGATAAAATGTAATTCTGGCTGCTTTTTAAACTTTAAGAATTGTTCTACTTTGAATATATAACTGTGTTTCATTTAGCTAAGGTGTGGAATAAAAGTATTGAAGAAATCAAACACAAAGTAATAAAATACAAGTATTTAAAAATTTATGGTGGATTGAACTTTTCACAAGAGATATATATTAATTTGAGATCTATGTAATGCAAGATATCCACACAGCTTCTTACAAGTTGACCTTACAAAGAACAGAGAAATTCTTTACAAATGTAGCCTTTTCTATTTCTTTGGTAATTACTTACTTACTTCGGTATTTTTCTACTTGATACACTTGGTTATATATCACCAAGTTACATGAAAAAAAGACAAACAAATAAGATAAAATATTTCTAGTCTAATTTCTTGCTCCTTCATTTCTCTATCCAGTATCTTTCAATATTTTCAGTTTAGCATGGAAATAGAAATGCTTATTTGTTTCCTAAAACCTGTAAATAGGCTGCCACATTCCATTTGCATACAATTAACGCATGTGACTGTCAAGTCACTCTCAACTGCTTTTTTGAATTTGTTCATCCCTTGAAACTCAGTTAGATCATCCGTTGAAGCCTTGTGGAACATCCGTTGAGACTGTCTT
Source organism: Apium graveolens (assembly GCF_009905375.1). Lineage (NCBI taxonomy): Eukaryota > Viridiplantae > Streptophyta > Magnoliopsida > Apiales > Apiaceae > Apium > Apium graveolens. Next base: position 104,690 of record NW_027420407.1, read on the forward strand.
CATAGAAGTTAACTCTATTTCACTTATACAAGATTACAAGGCATCTAATTTTTACAGTTAGCCAACCTATATTGCATATCAAACTAGTAGTCAACATGACTTAAAAACATTCTACAACATCTACTTCTCCAAGGCATTACAACATATATAAATGTGCTACTTAAACTTATTAATACATAAGCTACCCTTCCATTGGATGTTAAATTAATCATCTGTAGAAAGCTATAAAATCAATAAATTAAATCTACTAAGGTATTTTGTTTAGCTTATCATCAAGTGCATAACATATTCTTAACAATCTCCCCCAGTTTATGTCTACTGGAATTGTAGGCATAAATTTAAGAGAAACTTGATGATAACAAAACACCCTATGAATACAGACTGAATACTAGTAGATAAAATTAACAAGTGCTTCTATTTATTAAAAATTATGTAGAGGAAGGTATACAAAGAATATCACAAGCCATTTTCAAGGTGCTCCTCTAGACTGAACAAATTTAGCTTATTTCCTTGACTGTTTGAACGTCTTTCCCAATTTCACATTATTTTCTTTAATCCGGCATTGGAGTTGCCTGTAGAATTCAGATTCATCTTCATTTGTCTAATCCGGAGGTTCTTGCATCTCCATGAGAGTTTATTGCTTGCAATTTTCAGCTGATTTTCTAATATGAAGAATCATCTGGTGTATTTCTCATCTTTAAACTCCATCAACCAGTATGGCCTCAAATTCACTCTATTCCCTGTGTATTAGGTCCTCTCCAGCTATTCCTTATCCCCTCAATTTTGTTTAGTACCAAGTTTTTTCAACAATATTCAATCCAAAATTATTCTTTATTGAGGAGAAAATCTTTACCAAAACGGAATAGCCTTCATTGAGAATCCTGTGAAGAGGCCAAGTGAGCTCTTTTCCACCCTGTACATAAAAACCAATCTCTCTGGAAGGTGCTTGTAGGAATCAATAGCTCTTACTTCTTCCAGCTCATCCAGATAGAGATTTATATCTGAAAATTCTTTGATGTCACGGATGAAGAGTTGATCTCCCTTGTTGACAGTTGGATTGGGTTTGGCCAATGATTTGGATTTAATTCTAACATGCTTGACCTTCTTGATTGCTCTCTTCTTTCTTTTCCTAGGTTTGGTTTGGATTGGAATGTTTAGAACTGGAAGAGGTAGGCTTTCCCAATCTATTGCTTTTGTTGTTGTTTGAGCCTCACCTTTTCCTCTTTCTTAGCATCTGCAAATTTTGGATGTCCAGACACCACACAGATCATTTTACCATTCTCGTAGATTTTGGAAAACCTTTTCTTTAAGACTGAATCTCTGGGATCTTTGAAGAAAGCAATAGACCTTCCAAGCAGCATTTTCTCATCTGGCTTGGGAGTTTCATAGACCAGGTCCAAAGGATTTTTGTCTGGGTTCTTTGGATAGTTTCTCTTTAGTTGAAAAATCATATTGGCCTTTGGAGATTTAATTGATGAGGGTTGACCCCTTTCCATGTTTCCTAAGGTCATGTCATTGGATAAAATTGTACTCAATTGAGAGAAATGAGAGAAGGCTTTGTCTTTCTTCTCAATTGGACCAAACATCTTTTTAATGATGTCATCAATCTTCTCCCATTTTTCACTCAACTCCAGTTTAGCTGCTGCTATCTTGATTAAATCAATGTTGTCTAGCATTGGTGGCTTTGTGAAGGTAATTGCCGGAACTATTACCTTATTGACATTCATGTTGAGCACTTTCATCCACTCACTAGCTGACTCTCCCTAATGAACTATAATGATAGATTCTTTTTCCCCCTTTTTGTTAGCATGAAGTTGAGCAGAGGTTGAGGTTTGTACAGCCACCGATTTCTAAAAAAGCAGTGTTTGTTGAGCTTGATGAAGTTGTATTTGAGTGTTAGAGGTTTCTAGAGTCTTTAGCCTGGTGTCCAAAGAATCCACCTTGCAACTGATATCAGAATTTTTCTTGAGTTGCATGTTGATATCTAAAAATGTAGTTGCACGAAACCTAGACTCCAATCTTTCAGAGATGTCCTTTTTGACTTGTCCAATTTCCGTCTTGATTTCAAACACATCTTGATTTTTCTTGAGAGACTAGATCTTATGCAATTTAAGAGACTCAAGATGTGCTTGAATAAGACTCTTGGTGTTGACATCTGTGGTAGCTTAAAGAGCTGTCTGAGTTTGGTGAATTAGTTTGAAGAGAGTGGGTTTGAAGTGGTGCTCACTGCATTCTTTGTTAAACATCCATGATGGAGTGTTTGTGCTTGAGCTAGGGAGTTCTTCTCCCCCTATGTTCATGAAATCTCCTTCATCATTATCATTATCCAAAAAAATTTCTTCAGAACCACCAGTAGGATAATCAAAATCATCACTAGCTGCAGAGGGCATGGCAGTAATTGCATCATTGACCCTTTGCATGGAAGAAGTTGTGTGCACCTGTTATGGATAAAAACTTAGGGTATATTAATTGTTGTATTAATTACTAAGGTTCAGGAGTTCAAGGGCTTTAATGGCTGCTCTCGTATTTCGTAGCTTAACTCTGCCTTAACGAGATGCCTACGTATCTCTGCGAATTAGATAATCAATCCAAAAATATAGTTCTGATGGGTGGGGGTGAGACCCCTTATATAGATATTGAGAGTCCTTGAATTGGACTAGATCTAGGAGATTCGATGGGCAAGTCTTTGAATAGGAATGGACTTTGGAGTCCTAAGTGGTAGGAAACCGATTCCTTATCCTTTTAAGTCCCTTGGAGGCTAATCTACTAGGATTTATGTCCTTATTGGGACTCATCTTAACAGCTGATTTCTCCCCTATTAATTAATTATGAAATTAATTAATATTCAGGGCTTTGGGCCCTCTCTAGCTGGGCTTCTTTATTGGACCGAATCTGTTTAATTAATACCAATTATATTCCTGGGCTATTTTTGGGCCCCTATTCAAGGGTCTTGGCCCTCTTTAAATGGGCTTAACTGCTAGCCCTAATTTTAAAACAATTAATGCGATATTAGTTACGCAATCAGGGTTTATTTTACTCCCTATCATTTTCCCCCCAACTTCTAGGAAACCGTAAAAGATTTCGCAGAAGTTAAGTTCATCCGTTCTCTTACAGGGTATCGTTTTGGCGTAAAGTATGGAGCGACCTACACATTTACAATGATTTACCTTGTACACGGCTTCAGGGTTTTTAAAACTTCCCTATTATTTTCTTACCTTTTTCCCTAATTTTAGGAATTTTCTGGTATTTTTCAGGAATTTTCCCTTAATTCTGGGATTTTTCCTTAATTTCTAGAACTTTCTGAATTTTCTGCAGTTTTTCAGAAAATTTTTCCAATTTTCAGCCCTTTTTCGACCAGGATCCTAGTCGAAAATTTGACCTGGATCCTAGTCAAATTTTAGGCCAGTCCTTGAATCCTGGTCGAAGAAATCCGACTAAGATCCAGGACCAGGATTTCGACCTGGATCCTAGTCGAACCCACGACCTGGATCTTGGTTGAAATTTTGGTCCTTTTTTGATTCATGTTCATGATGTTTCGACTAGGAATCACGACAAGGATTTCGACCTGGATCCTAGTCGAGTTGACGACTTCAGTTTTGCTCGAATTTTTAAGATATTTTTGCTCCTTTTCGAGCTTGATCCACGACCAGGATTTCAACCTGAATCCTGGTCTTTTTTATGGGTGTTTTTATGGCCTCTGTTTGAAAGAATTCGAACTGGTTTCATGACCTCAAATTCGACCTACATCCTGGTCTTTTTAATGGGTATTTTTCTGGCTCTTATTCGAAAGAATTCGAACAGGATTCACGACCTCTAATTCGACCTCAATCCTGGTCTATGGTCTTTTTTGGGCTTTTTCTAATCCAACTTGGATTGGGCCAATTTTTGGGCTTATTTTTCCAAATCCTATTTGGATTTGGGCCTTGTTTTGGGCTTTTATTTTCCAAATCCTATTTGGATTTGGGCATCGTTTTGGGCTTTTATTTTTCTAAATCCTATTTGGATTTGGGCCTCATTTTGGGCTTTTATTTTTCCGAATCCTATTTGGATTTGGGCCTCGTTTTGGGCTTTTATTTTTCCAAATCCTCTTTTTAAGAATTATTGAGGATATTCTGGAAGGTTCCAGAATTTGGGCTTTTTCTTTGGGCCTTCAGGAAAATGGGCTTTTTGCCCTTTCATCTTCCCTTTTCCGCCTATATAAAGAAGTGACTAGAGTCACTCACTTCTCATTCCTCATTTCTTGCTTCCTGAGCTCTCCTCTTCTCTTTCACAAAAACCCCAGGTCTTTCTCAGAGTTTTCAAAAGCCTTTGCTCCCGTTCTCTTCAGGCTTTACAAATTCCCACGTATATTTCTTGCATTCTTTTTTCTTGTCTTCTCATGCTTAGTTTTTGCATCAAAATTATGTTTTAAAATTTGCGCCCTTTTTCAGATGGCTGACAAGAAAATGACCCGTTTGTCCAAAATGAACGTGGCCAAGAAATCCAACGAGTTCCCTATTCGGTCAAGGTACACCTCTTTGATGAATTCTATATTTTTTTTAATTCTTAATTTTTAAGTTTTAAAAAATATATATAATAGTGAATAATATTGATTGCTGGATTAAAGCAAATATGTATCTAGGTCGTTGATTGGACTGAAACTTTTTCAATTTCCCTCTTAGTATCCCCCAAAATTTTATATACCAAAATTTTATATCCAGTATCAGTTACTCTTCTCCTACGTTAGTTACTCTGGGAAATAAGTTATTCAACTCCCCAACACGATTTTTTTCTTCCATCTACATGATTTTCTTCTCTATTCACGGTCATTTTCTTCACACGATCTCTTCTTCCAATCGATTGTACTGGTATGTTCCTAATTATAGCCACTAAAGCCTAATACATGCCTAATACATGTTTTTAATAAGTTTCTAAAATGCTCTTCGGTTTATTTGGGGCTTTTTGATTTATTTTGGAACTCTAAAACCCTCTTCAATTTATTTGGGGTTTTTTTTGAATTTTTATTGTTAACTTTGATTTAAGCAGAGTAACGATGTTTGTGAAGATTCTCTAAGCTTATGCAGAGTGAATATGAAATGAGTATGATGGGGGAATTGAGTTACTTTCTTGGACTTTAAGTTATTCAAAGAAGTGATGGAATCTTCATTAGGCAAACTTAATATTTCAAGGATTTATTTAAGAAGATTGGTATGGTTGATTGTTCACCGGAATCTACACCTATGTCTACAACTACAAAGTTGGATGAAGATAAAAAGGGCAAAAGTGTAGATATTTCAATCTATAGAGGAATGATTGGATCTTTGTTGTACTTAACTACAAGTAGATCAGACATCATGTTTGCAACATGTCTATATACAAGATTTCAACCCAATCCAAAAGAATCACATTTGATGGCTGTAAAGAGAATTTTCAGATATCTAAATGGGACTCCAAACTTGGGATTATGGTATCCCAAGGGAACAGGTTTTGAAGCTATTAAATACACAGATGCAGATATTGTTGGATGCAGGGTTGACAGAAAGAGTACTAGTAGAAGCTGTTAATTTCTATGACAAAGACTTGTCTCCTGGTATAGCAAGAAGCAACAATATATGTAACTTCTTCAGTAGAGGCTGAATACATAGTTGTAGGAAGTTGTTATGCTCAAGAGTTTTGGATTAGAAATCAGCTATTGGATTATGGTATAGTATTAAACAAAATTCCTATCATGAGTGATAACACTAGTTCTATATCCATTATAGCTAATTCAGTTAATCACTCTACGATAAAGCACATTGATGTAAGGTACCATTTTATTAGAGAACATGTTGCAAATGGTACCATTGAGCTAATTTTTGTTCCAACAGAAAAATAGTTAGCTGATATTTTTACTAAACTTTTGGATGAAGCAACTTTCAGCAAACTTGTTGTTGAAATTGGAATGTTAAATTCTTCATCCTAAAGACAAGAACACAGCTAAATATTTTGCAGCGAATTAATTTCTAAGGGAATCAAAATTAATTTGATTTAAATGGAAATTAACTGAAATATGATTTATAAATATTTCTTAAATATTTGTATATTTATTCTTCAAAATTCAAATTTATTGATTTTCATTTTTTAATACGTGAAATTAACACAAGGCATAATAAAAAATAACAAAAGTATATAGAGAACTAAGTTCTCTGTAAGTTTAATTGACTTCTTGACAAGACATTTTGACATTTCTCAAGTGAGTTCTTGATAAGTCATTTTTCTGACTTCTCGAAGGACTTCTCGACAAGTTTCATTATGACTTATCGATAAGTCACTGTAGAGTTCTCTACAGGTGTTAACTCATAGAGTTCTTTACAAGTAATTTCAACTTATCAATAATTTAGAACTGAAATAATTTGATTTAATAAATTTTTTTAGTGAAATACTTTTGGTAAATTCATTTTGATTTTCTCAAATAAAAATTAGAAAAACTCAGTCCATTCAAGACAAATGAGGTATTTATTGGACATCTCAATAAGTCATTTTTAGTTCTCTATAAGATTTAAAAAAATGACATATCGGTATGTATCTAATTTTAAATATATGACTTCTCGATAAGCAAATTCCAAACTTCCATTTTTAGTTCTCGAAAAGTCATTCACTTTTACTATAAATACCTAGACATCTCGACATACACCTCTTTACACCTTCGTGAACTCGAAGTGACCTAATTTTTTAAATCCAAACTAATTTCTCTCTCCTTTCAAGTTCTTTTTCTCTAATATTTTTGACCCATTCACCTTTACTTATCCACAATGGCACTAAACAATGAAAGAGCTGCAATCCCCAAGAATAGCACTGACTACCTTGCTTTCACAGATTCTAACCTAGCCCTTAATATTTACAAGGGGTTTGTTAAGTTTTTATTTGAGTCCTATCTTCATGATGTGAATGAAGCTTTGACTGTTAACCCAATCCTCTACTTGGATGTTATGCATAAGTTTTGGACAACAATTGTAGTGAGGATAGTTATGCACGATAATGGTGTATCTATAGTGGTGAATTGCTCTATTGGAGGCCACCAAACCTAGTTCATTGAGCAAGATGTGAATGAAGCTTTGGGCATTCCTATTGAAATATGGTGCAGGTTCACACTCAACAGTATCAGTATGAATGCATGGATTTTGTCAACTACGGTGAGAAGATCAATCTGGCAAGTCTCAACAAGCAATATCTGAGGAGAGAGTGGTCTTTCTTATTTGACTCAATCATAAGGGCCTTCACCTGCAGAAAGACTGGCTATGCCAACATATCATGTGTTGTCGGGAAGCTGGTGCACTCCATATCCTACAACAGACACTTGCATGTGGGCTTACTGATCCTTGAAGAACTTAATACCAGGCTCACAATGCCACTAGCTAAAAGAGCTAAGGAAATATTCTTTTCTAGGTTTATAATGTCCACTTTAAATCATAAGTTTAAGGACATTCATTTACTTAATGGTATTAGTAGATCATTAATAAGAAATTATATGCAAGTGTTAAAAAAAATTTGGATCACTTACTACAAAGAATACGGTACTTGTAAGTTTTAGAATCACTCATTTTATGTTGAAGAGAATCAAGACTTACCCTTACCCTATGCCTGATATGAGGTCTCAAATTATATTAACATCTAGTGCATCAATGATTTCTGGCCCTATGGAAGAACAAACATAGAAACACCAACAGGGACCTTCCAATGCTGAGACCCTTTCTTCTCTACCATTAAAATCTAGGAAACCAACCACTTCATCCTCTCAAAAAGGTGGAGTGAGTAAAAAGAAGAGAAAGCATGCAAACCTGTCAATCATAAATGAGAGTGGTGAGCAATAAACAAAACCAGAGTAACCTTTGTTCAAAAAGACAAAGAAGGCTAAAAAAACTGAGTTGACCACTCAAGCCACCTTTGCATCCTCTCAAAAGGGTATGGTGAAAAAAGAGGGACAACAACAGAATCTAAGGAAATCCTCTCAATATGGTGTCTCTATTCAAAAGAGCATTTTCCCTAGTACATCATGTACAGAGTTTGCATCTACACTTGAACATATTCAAGTGTATGAAAGAAGAAGTAAGAATGGCACACACAAAGAGATCAAATATATTGAAGCTCCCTAATCTATTCAGGGGGAGCTGCCAACACTCCAATTTTCGATTCAAAGTATGATTTTTAAAATTTCTTCATCCTATAATTAGATACTCTAAACTAACTCTAGGGGCATCCTCTCAACAGGGTGTCTCCATTAAAAAGAGCACTCTCCCTAGTGCATCATATATAGAGTCTCCACCTACACTTGAACATATTCAAGTGTATGAAGGAAGAAATAAGGATGGCACACATAAAAAGAGCACATCTATTGAAGCTCCCTCATTTATTCAGGGGGAACTGCCAACACTCCAATTTGAGATTTAAAGTCTGATTTCTAAAATTTCTTCATCCTATAATCAAACACTCTAATCTAACTCTCAAGTGTTGCCAACATCAAGTGACATGATTCTAGAAACTATGTTCACCACCAAGCATCAACAATCAGTTGGTGAGAGGCTACATTATAGGGTAGACCTTGATCAAACCAACACAACCACAGGGGTTTCATCAGTTTTCACCGAAGACCCTGTGATGGTCATATATACCCCTTCATGTGCAAATCAACCTTCACAAGTTGCAAGGTTTGAGGGTAGTACTCTTGGGGGCTATCTAAATTCTCTCCAATTTAATTGGAGGTTCCTGTTGGAGAAACAACTCCCCTCAAAACCCTAGTTGAGATTCCAGTTACAATTAAAGCTAGGAGTTCAATTTCCAATGACCCTGCTATGGGAGAGGCAAGTACATCACTTTTAGGTGATAGTGTTTTGAAAGAAACAAAAGGTTTTGAGGCTAGAGTACATGACATTAACCTAGCAAACTCCCCTCCAATTCCAATGTAGGTTCCCTCCAATAGTGGAGAACAACAAACTGTCATAACCACAGCTCAAGCTGTGTGTCAAACTGTGACATCTGTCACAGGTGGTTCAACTAAAGCACTACCATCCACTTCAAATCCAAATGATCAAACATCAACTTCTCGACCTCAACCTCATCTGATTTCATAATGGCTGTAAGAAGGTGTTTCTGATACTTTTGGCTCCTGAAGCTCTCAACCACCATTATCAATTTCATCAAATCATCAACTTCAAGTTCTACAACAACAAGTGTCAACTATACAATCCTCAAATGATTCACTCATAGCTCAGGTTCAACCCTTAACTTCTCTACTGCAGAGTCAACAAAATGACGTCAACTCCTTGGTAGACTCCCACAAACAGCTACAAGTGAAAAAATCATTTCAATTGAGAGCTATCATGAGTTTCTTGAATGTTCATCTGCGTGCTCTACCCAAAGCTGTGAGACCATAAATTCCCAATCCACTACTCCTTCCTGCCAACAAGACTAAGGGGGAGATAGAAGCTAGGATTCAGCAATCAAAGGAAACTAGAAAATCTAAAGAAACTCACTTTTGTCAAAGCTCTTCACAAGCTAAACTATCTTAAGGTATTGGAAAAGACAGAGTTCTTAAAGCTGCAGATGGACCATGTCAAGATCAAGAATTCAATGAACTTCTAGCAGTCTTGAGGATGTCTCTGTTAGTGTTTGTGCCCTAGAGACAACACTATGATGTTTTAGTTTAAGATATTGGATTATTAATGTTTTTGTTCTATCGATTATTTTATTTATAATTTACTAATTCTTAATTTACTGCGATATAAATGTTAGATTAATAAATGTCCTTGGAATATTATATGTAATTCTATATCTTTAAGTACGTGACTTAGAAATGAGATAATGAGAATAGTGTCAATATTCCTAAAGGTCCCTATTCGAGTATTATTATTAAGGGAGAATAATAATGTATTAAGACTGGTGTGTTTATTGACTGATGATCATATCTCATTGATCATAGGTATAGTGATACTAATGTCAAAAAATAGGCTATATAAATGTACATGGTGTTTGATAGGCCCGATGTGAGATTCTATATATCTGTTATGTCATAAGTAATTCTCACAATAATAATGATGTAGTGGTCCTTAGACCTGAAGTCATTATATTTATATACGAGAATTGATATACATTGATTCTATTAAAAGTTATCCTTGACCAGGTAATGATAAAAGTGGAATTGGGTATATAGTATGAATCGTATGAGAAATATGAATGATCTAGATGGGATTCAACCCTCCTATTTGAGGAGTGATATTATTGGCCTCTTGTGTGAGCTAGACTGTGAAATGCATAGCCACGCTCAAATATTGATTTGATATGATAGTCTACTCATTGATCAAGGGAACTTGGGTTAAACTTCGATGAGGATGACACATTACATGCCTCTAGTTTAATCTATAATATTTGGTTAAAGGGATTATATTACATTATATATTATTCATGAAAGGTTTAATCGATCACCGATTCAATTAGTATTACTTGGGTAGCAATGATGTATTACTAGATGCCGCTCATTGTTTATGATTTTATATTAGATTTATAATTCATTCCCAACGTTATAATAACCTCTAGGGTCACCCACAAAGAATGGTTGAAGAATTAATAAATTTAAATTGGATTTAAATTAAAATAAAGTAGTTTGAATTATTAATGATATTAATTAAGTATGACTTAATTAATTAGATAAATAATGATATTGGAATTTACTAATGTCAATTATAAAATTTAGTTGTTAAATAATTAAGCATGACTAAATTATTATACAAATAGAAATTTCAAATTAATAATAACTTCTAATTAGTTAAGAGTTATAATTTTTTTTCTACTCTCTATATAATATCTCTTATGTGGCTGATTTTGTAAGCAAGACTTTTACTAAAACTCTAGCCACCAAGAGAGAAGATGGAGAGAGCAAGATGAAATGAGTTTGTGCTAGTACACATCTAATCTTTTAGTTCAACCATTCGTGTGGATACTGATAGAACATAGATCGCGAGAGCGGGATGCGTGGTGATTGAACAATATTTGGATATCCCTTATTTAACCAATTTGTAAAGCTTCTTAAGGTAAATAATCTGATCTACGAATTAAATATATGTTTTTGACAAGGATCTTGTTGTGGGTTTTGAAAATTCTGGTTTTTCACGTTTTTAATTACTGTTTGTGTTGCGTTTATGTGCTCGAAACTCAACAGTCTCTTCACAACAACTATATTACCTATAAAAGAGCTTTGTACAACAACATAAATTTTCTCAGAGTTGTGATTGTCAAAGCTGATAACTTTCTGGAAAAGAGAATTGTTGCTAATATATATGATAGTGGCTTGGACAGATGTCGACAGGTGTCTCTCTCAACTCTTCAATTCATGAGAGCATCTGAATTGGATGTAATTATTAATAGAGTTAATCCAGTGCTTCTGGGGGACACCCAATTGCTAAATGAAATCAAGAAGGCTAAGATAGTTGCTTTTTTTGAAGCCTATCTCTATCCAAGCAAGGGGTGGCCTACATATGTCCTCAGTCTAAACGATGTAAACTTTTCACTGTTCCTAAGAATTGTGTAAGAGGAAACATGAGGCTGATAACAACCCTTAAATCTGATCTGATATGCAAAAAGAACAAGAAAATGGAAGATGAAAACGTGATCAGAATTATTGAAATATACCTTCAAAATGCTGATACCATGTCGCCAAAGTTACAATTTAACCTAAAAGATCAAAAGGATGATGATGAGCAAAAGCATGATGAGCAAAAACCTTCTGGCTCAAATCCAAGTCATTCTTTAAAATCAACTAGTAGCAAAGTAGATGAGAAGAAGATAGATGAGAAGAGGAGGAGTGATGAAAATAGAAGAAAGAAGAAGGATGATGCTTCAAGTACAAAGAAAGATGTCCAAATAATCCAAATACAATCTGCTCAAACCACTAAACCTACAAACTCAAACACCTTACCAACTTCAATCTCAAAACCTAAATTTCTATAAAAACTTACTGCAAACAACTTCATCCAACCCAATCTAAAGAAAATCTCAGACCTACCTTTATTTAAGCCACCAATCTATACTCATTACAAATTTGTTGGAAGAAAACCAAAGAAGATGCAAGTTAAAGAGAAAGCCATCTGGAAATGTTTTGATCAAGCTAAATTTTTACCACTTAATTGGTGCATCAGATGAAGACTACTTCCATGATGGCACCTACACTGTACCTAGCATAGAATTGATGGATACTTTTTCAGCCACACAAAATCAAAAGGTTGATCAGCTTAATGAAGGAGAAGGATACAAGTGCAATTGCATGGAGGTCTGTATTCCGTGTATGGTTGGTAGTAAGGGAAGATAAAAGAGCAATAGATAAGGTTGCAAGAGAGGAGAGAGAAAGTGAATATGCTGAAAAAATAGAAATATTTCAGAAAAGATCAGAGAAACTAAAGGCAGGAGGAATGAGCTGAGTGTCCAAAGATGGAAACTTCATAAACATAAGAATTAGCATATTTCTAAAGTTTAGAATAAATAATTTGAATGACTATATTCACTGGATGATTGGCTCAAGCTTGTGGAAGCTCTAAGAAGGACTCAAATCATAGAGGAATTGCGAGTGCTTGTATATCTAAAGGACCTCATTTGAAAAGAAACGGTCTATGAGAAAAAAAAATTATGAACATACTTGTTGTATTCATGTAATTTATTGGTGTATAAAAGATGTATTAAATATGTCAATATGTATGTATTCATCTATAACTTGGGGTTAGTCTTTTTAGCAGGCATAATTTTGTGATAAGCAGTTTCTCACAAATTGGGGGAGATTGTTGTATAAGAAATGCCTCTATCATAACAAGACTAAGTCAAAATGACAATTCCAAGAATTAGTTGTTTGATAATATAAATTTGTATTTTGTATTGTATTACTTGAGTTTGTAAAAATGTGAAATATTAGAGTGGAGTATTTTTCTCTACACAGTCTCAAGCCTATGAATAAACTCTGTAAGAAGATCATGGCTCAGAAAAATTGTGAAGAAGCTTGGAGTTGAATAAATATGTTTTTGGAAAAATATTTTAAGTCAGGATATCTACAAGTCACAGATCAAGTCGTATAGAGAAGTAATTCGAGAACTCCGGAATGACTTATCGAGTAGTTCAAGATAGCTTATAGAGAAGTCTCAGAGATATCGATAATCTAAATGAAGATGTGTAGATTAGAGATATCGACAAGTCAAAGTCTCATTAGAGATCTCAGAGATATCAACAAGTCAAAATTCATATAGAGAGCTCTGAGATATCGACAAATTATTTCTGCACTAGAGAATTCAGAGATATTGACAAGCCAAAATGAAGACATGAAGATTGGAGATATCAACAAGTATCACTTGAGATCTCAGAGATATCTACATGTCAGAATTCATATAGAGATCTCTAAGATATCGATAAGTTAATTCTACATGAAGAAATTTAGAGACCTCGAAAAGCCAAGTTCACTTATGAAGATTCGAGAGACCTCGACAAGTCAAAGACACTTATAGAGAACTAAGAGATCTCGTTAAGCCATTATACTTATCGAGATGTCAGTTCTCTATACAACAAACTGGAGATGTCGAATGACGCTCAAGTACAGAATGCAGAAAAGTTAAAGATCCAAGATTATCAATCAACAAATGATTTAATTAGTTAGATGGACAAGTCTACAAAAGTAGTTTGAAGAGTGCAAGATCAAAGTCCAGGATTATTTGACAAAGGAGTGTCACAATTCAACAGGATATGAATAGATTTGCTTGGCCAGAAATGGAACGCTTTAGAGATAACTTAAAGTAGGGCTGTTATTCCCAAACAATCTAACAAAGAATTACAGAAGAGGATAGAATGTAATTCTGGCTGCTTTTTAAACTTTAAGAATTGTTCTACTTTGAATATATAACTGTATTTCATTTAGCTAAGGTGTGGAATGAAAGTATTGAAGAAATCAAACACAAAGTAATGAAATACAAGTATTTAAAAATTTATGGTGGATTGAACTTTTCACCAGAGATATATATTAATTTGAGAACTATGTGATGCAAGATATCCACACAGCTTCTTACAAGTTGACCTTACAAAGAACAGAGAAATTCTTTACAAATGTAGCCTTTTCTATTTCTTTGGTAATTACTTACTTACTTCGGTATTTTTCTACTTGATACACTTGGTTATATATCACCATGTTACATGATAAAAAGACAAACAAATAAGACAAAATATTTCTAGTCTAATTTCTTGCTCCTTCATTTCTCTATCCAGTATCTTTCAATATTTTCAGTTTAGCATGGAAATAGAAATGCTTATTTGTTTCCTAAAACCTGTAAATAGGCTGCCACATTCCATTTGCATACAATTAACGCATATGACTGTCAAGTCACTCTCAACTGCTTTTTTGAATTTGTTCATCCCTTGAAACTCAGTTAGATCATCCGTTGAAGCCTTGTGGAACATCCGTTGAGACTGTCTTCATAGAAGTTAACTCTATTTCACTTATACAAGATTATAAGGCATCTAATTTTTACAGTTAGCCAACCTATATTGCATATCAAACTAGTAGTCAACATGACTTAAAAAACATTCTACAACATCTACTTCTCCAAGACATTACAACATATATAAATGTGCTACTTAAACTTATTAATACATAAGCTACCCTTCCATTGGATGTTAAATTAATCATCTGTAGAAAGCTATAAAATCAATAAATTAAATCTACTAAGGTATTTTGTTTAGCTTATCATCAAGTGCATAACATATTCTTAACAATCTCCCCCAATTTATGTCTACTGGAATTGTAGGCATAAATTTAAGAGAAACTTGATGATAACAAAACACCCTATGAATACAGACTGAATACTAGTAGATAAAATTAACAAGTGCTTCTATTTATTTAAAATTATGTAGAGGAAGGTATACAAAGAATATCACAAGCCATTTTCAAGGTGCTCCTCTAGACTGAACAAATTTAGCTTATTTCCTTCACTGTTTGAACGTTTTTCCCAATTTCACATTATTTTCTTTAATCCGGCATTGGAGTTGCCTGTAGAATTCAGATTCATCTTCATTTGTCTAATCCGGAGTTTCTTGCATCTCCATGAGAGTTTCATTGCTTGCAATTTTCAGCTGATTTTCTAATATGAAGAATCTTCTGGTGTATTTCTCATCTTTAAACTCCATCAACCAGTATGGCCTCAAATTCACTCTATTCCCTGTGTATTTGGTCCTCTCCAGCTATTCCTTATCCCCTCAATTTTGTTCAGTACCAACATTTTTCAACAATATTCAATCCAAAATTATTCTTTATTGAGGAGAAAATCTTTACCAAAACGGAATAGCCTTCATTGAGAATCCTGCGAAGAGGCCAAGTGAGCTCTTTTCCATCCTGTACATAAAAACCAACCTCTCTCGAAGGTGCTTGTAGGAATCAATAGCTCTTACTTCTTCCAGCTCATCCAGATAGAGATTTATATCTGAAAATTCTTTGATGTCACGGATGAAGAGTTGATCTCCCTTGTTGACAGTTGGATTGGGTTTGGCCAATGATTTGGATTTAATTCTAACAGGCTTGACCTTCTTGATTGCTCTCTTCTTTCTTTTCCTAGGTTTGGTTTGGATTGGAATGTTTAGATCTGGAAGAGGTAGGCTTTCCCAATCTATTGCTTTTGTTGTTGTTTGAGCCTCACCTTTTCTTCTTTTTTAGCATCTGCAAATTTTGGATGTCCAGACACCACACAGATCATTTTACCATTCTTGTAGATTTTGGAAAACCTTTTCTTTAAGACTGAATCTCTGGGATCTTTGAAGAAAGCAATAGACCTTCCAAGCAGCATTTTCTCATCTGGCTTGGGAGTTTCATAGACCAGGTCCAAAGGATTTTTGTCTGGGTTCTTTGGATAGTTTCTCTTTAGTTGAAAAATCATATTGGCCTTTGGAGATTTAATTGATGAGGGTTGACCCCCTTCCATGTTTCCTAAGGTCATGTCATTGGATAAAATTGTACTCAATTGAGAGAAATGAGAGAACGCTTTGTCTTTCTTCTCAATTGGACCAAACTTCTTTTTAATGATGTCATCAATCTTCTCCCATTTTTCACTCAACTCCAGTTTAGCTACTGCTATCTTGATTAAATCAATGTTATCTAGCATTGGTGGCTTTGTGAAGGTAATTGCCGGAACTATTACCTTATTGACATTCATGTTGAGCACTTTCATCCACTCACTAGCTGACTCTCCCTGACGAACTATAATGATAGATTCTTTTTTCCCCCTTTTTGTTAGCATCAAGTTGAGCAGAGGTTGAGGTTTGTACAGCCACCGATTTCTAAAAAAGCAGTGTTTGTTGAGCTTGATGAAGTTGTATTTGAGTGATAGAGGTTTCTAGAGTCTTAGCCTGGTGTCCAAAGAATCCACCTTGCAACTGATATCAGAATTTTTCTTGAGTTGCATGTTGATATCTAAAAATGTAGTTGCACGAAACCTAGACTCCAATCTTTCAGAGATGTCCTTTTTGACTTGTCCAATTTCCGTCTTGATTTCAAACACATCTTGATTTTTTCTTGAGAGACTAGATCTTATGCAATTTAAGAGACTCAAGATGTGCTTGAATAAGACTCTTGGTGTTGACATCTGTGGTAGCTTGAAAGCTGTCTGAGTTTGGTGAATTAGTTTGAAGAGAGTGGGTTTGAAGTGGTGCTCACTGCATTCTTTGTTAAACATCCATGATGGAGTGTTTGTGCTTGAGCTAGGGAGTTCTTCTCCCCCTATGTTCATGAAATCTCCTTCATCATTATCATCATCCCAAAAAATTTCTTCAGAACCACCAGTAGGATAATCAAAATCATCACTAGCTGCGGAGGGCATGGCAGTAATTGCATCATTGACCCTTTGCATGGAAGAAGTGTGTGCACCTGTTATGGATAAAAACTTAGGGTATATTAATTGTTGTATTAATTACTAAGGTTCGGGAGTTCAAGGGCTTTAATGGCTGCTCTCGTGTTTCGTAGCTTAACTCTGCCTTAACGAGATGCCTACGTATCTCTGCGAATTAGAGAATCAATCCAAAAACATAGTTCTGATGGGTGGGGGTGAGACCCCTTATATAGATATTGAGAGTCCTTGAATTGGACTAGATCTAGGAGATTCGATGGGCAAGTCTTTGAATAGGAATGGACTTTGGAGTCCTAAGTGGTAGGGAAACCGAATTCCTTATCCTTTTAAAGTCCCTTGGAGGCTAATCTACTAGGATTTATGTCCTTATTGGGACTCATCTTACAGCTGATTTCTCCCTATTAATTAATTATGAAATTAATTACATATTCAGGGCTTTGGGCCATCTCTAGCTGGGCTTCTTTATTGGACCGAATCTGTCTAATTAATATTAATACCAATTATATTCCTGGGCTATTTTTGGGCCCCTATTCAAGGGTCTTGGCCCTCTTTAAATGGGCTTACTGCTAGCCCTAATTTAATACAATTAATGCGATTATTAGTTACGCAATCAGGGTTGTTTACTCCCTATCAGTTCCCCCCCCAACTTCTAGGAAACCGTAAAAGATTTCGCAGAATTTAAGTTCATCCGTTCTCTTACAGGGTATCATTTTGGCGTAAAGTGTGGAGCGACCTACACATTTACAATGATTTACCTTGTACACGGCTTCAGGGTTTTTAAAACTTCCCTATTATTTTCTTACCTTTTCCCTAATTTTAGGAATTTTCTGGTATTTTTCAGGAATTTTCCCTTAATTCTGGGATTTTCCTTAATTTCTAGAACTTTCTGAATTTTCTGCAGTTTTTCAGAAACTTTTTCCAATTTTCAGCCCTTTTTCGACCAGGATCCTAGTCGAAAATTTGACCTGGATCCTAGTCAAATTTTGGGCCAGTCCTTGAATCCTGGTCGAAGAAATCCGACTAAGATCCAGGACCAGGATTTCGACCTGGATCCTAGTCGAACCCACGACCTGGATCTTGGTTGAAATTTTGGTCCTTTTTTGATTCATGTTCATGATGTTTCGACTAGGAATCACGACAAGGATTTTGACCTGGATCCTAGTCGAGTTGACGACCTGAGTTTTGCTCAAATTTTTAAGATATTTTTGCTCCTTTTCGAGCTTGATCCACGACCAGGATTTCAACCTGAATCCTGGTCTTTTTTATGGGTGTTTTTATGGCCTCTGTTCGAAAGAATTCGAACTGGTTTCATGACCTCAAATTCGACCTACATCCTGGTCTTTTTAATGGGTATTTTTCTGGCTCTTATTCGAAAGAATTCGAACAGGATTCACGACCTCTAATTCGACCTCAATCCTGATCTATGGTCTTTTTTGGGCTTTTTCTAATCCAACTTGGATTGGGCCATTTTTGGGCTTATTTTTCCAAATCCTATTTGGATTTGGGCCTTGTTTTGGGCTTTTATTTTCCAAATCCTATTTGGATTTGGGCATCGTTTTGGGCTTTTATTTTTCTAAATCCTATTTGGATTTGGGCCTCATTTTGGGCTTTTATTTTTCCGAATCCTATTTGGATTTGGGCCTCGTTTTGGGCTTTTATTTTTCAAATCCTCTTTTAAGAATTATTGAGGATATTCTGGAAGGTTCCAGAATTTGGGCTTTTCTTTGGGCCTTCAGGCAAATGGGCTTTTTGCCCTTTCATCTTCCCTTTTCCGCCTATATAAAGAAGTGACTAGAGTCACTCACTTCTCATTTCTCATTTCTTCTTCCTGAGCTCTCCTCTTCTCTTTCACAAAAACCCTAGGTCTTTCTCAGAGTTTTCAAAAGCCTTTGCACGCGTTCTCTTCGGGCTTTACAAATTCCCACGTATATTTCTTGCATTCTTTTTTCTTGTCTTCTCATGCTTAGTTTTTGCATCAAAATTATGTTTTAAAATTTGCGCCCTTTTTCAGATGGCTGACAAGAAAATGACCCGTTTGGCCAAAATGAACGTGGCCAAGAAATCCAACGAGTTCCCTATTCGGTCAAGGTACACCTCTTTGGTCGACATGATCAATACTCGAGGGGTTGAGTACCCGTCTGAAGCGTACCTGGATGCGCATGATCACGTCGGCATTTTCTGGGATGCAAAGGAGTTGGATAAGATGAAAACTTTCTTCAAGATCAAGGAGCCCTTCAAGTTGGTTCTTGCGGGTCTGGCCGACAGGGCCTGCCAATGGAAGAAAGACCCTCTATGCGTCTTTAGGGACACTTTAAGGGCGGGTGTCAGACTCCCCTTTCATCCTTTTATCCCTGTTTTACTAGCCGATGTGAGCATCAGCCCTTGCCAACTCCATCTAAACTCTTGGAGGTTGATTCTTTGTTACATATCGCAATGCGCCAAGCACAACGTCCCTACTTCGTTGCTGTGTTCAAAAAAAAATTCAGTTCAAGAACAGCCCCGACAAGAATCCGGGGTGTGTTTATTTGAACCAACGCCCCATTGTCCCCGACATAGTGAATGGGAAGTCCATCCCTGACAATAACTTGGGGTGGAAGAAAGAGTTTCTGTACGTCCTTTGGGAGGGCGGCGACTGGGGCACCCTCTTTCGCTCATCTTTTGGGCAAGCTGTGGATGGGATCCCGAATGACATAGTTTTAATTGAGGAGGAGACCAGGGCCTTCAACCTCCTTACCCAGGATAATGGGACATCCCACTCATTGGATCTTATCAGGGAGACCGTTCTTGTGGAACGTGGGCTTTCTCCCGTTCTTCAAAAAGGAACGTTTTCTTCCTTTTCTAGTTATCTTCACTTTTCCCACTTTTTTATTTTACTATTTTCTCAATCCACTTTACTTATTCATTGCAGTTGCTGAGAGGATCGAAGAGGCTACCAAGGTTAAAGACCTGGAAACAACCAGGATGAAGCGCGCCGGGAAGGTCTTCAAGGACCCGCGCCTTGGGGATTTCCATAGTTCCGTCCTCAGGCATGGGAAGGAGAGAGGAACGATCCCAGCCAACC